>NC_089840.1:155283374-155561567 GCF_035609145.1 Eleutherodactylus coqui
AACATTACTTTTCAGCATTTTGAGGAACACTTTGTTTTCCTACACCAATCCAAGATTGGAAAGGCTCATAGGAGTCAAAATGATAGATATCCCCACAAGTGACCCCATTTTAAAAACTACACCCTTTAACGTGTTCACTGAGGGGTGTCATGAGTATTTTAACCCCACAGTTTTTTTTCAGGAGTCAATGCAATTTAGAAGAGAAAAACAAAAATTTCATATTTTTGCAAATATGTCATTTTAAAGACAGGACTTTTTTTCTATACTACACATGAAAATTAGGATTTGCACCCCAGAATGGATACCCCTGTTTTTCCCGTGCTCAGAAACATACCCATTGTGGCCCTAATCATACGTTTGGATGCACAATAGGGCCCAAAATGAAAGGAGCAACCGGTGGCTTTCGGAACAGAAATTTTGCTTGAAGGAGATTTAGGCCCCATTGCCTACTTGTAGAGCCATTGAGTGACCAAAACGATGGAGAACGCCCACAAGTGACCCCATTTTGAAAAGTAGACCCCTTAACGAATTTATCTAGGGGTACGATGACTTTTTGACTTCACAGTTTTTGAATGAATCTAAGCCAAGCCGAAGGAAAAAAATTACGATTTTCATTTTTTTTGGTAATTCTGTCATTTTAAAAGCAGTTTTTTTGTACAGCACATATATGAATGAAGACTTGCACCCCAAAATGGATACCCCTGATTCTCCCGTGCTCAGAAACATACCCATTGTGGCCCTAATCATATGTCTGGATGCACAATGGGGCCCAAAATGAAAGGAGCAACCGGTGGCTTTCGGAACAGAAAGTTTGCTTGAAGGAGATTTAGTCCCCATTGCCCACTTGTAGAGCCCTTGAGTGACTAAAACGATGGAGAACGCCCACAAGTGACCCCATTTTGAAAAGTAGACCCCTTAACGAATTTATCTAGGGGTACGATAACTTTTTTGGCTTCACAGTTTTTGAATGAATCTAAGCCAAGCCGAAGGAAAAAAAATACGATTTTCATTTTTTTGGTAATTCTGTCATTTCAAAAGCAGTTTTTTTTGGAAAGTGTACATAGGAATGAAGACGTATACCCCAAAATGGATACCCCCGTTTTTCCCGTGTTCAGAAACATACCTATTGTGGCCCTAGTATTACGTCTATATGCACAATGGGGCCCAAAATGAAAGGAGCAACCGGTGGCTTTCGGAACAGAAATTTTGCTTGAAGGAGATTTAGTCCCCATTGCCCACTTGTAGAGCCATTGAGTGACCAAAACGATGGAGAACCCCCACAAGTGACCCCATTTTGAAAAGTAGACCCCCTACCGAATTTATCTAGGGGTATGATGACTTTTTTGACTACACAGTTTTTGAATGAATCTAAGCCAAGCAGAAGGAAAAAATTATGATTTTCATTTTTTTGGCAATTGTGTCAATTTAAAAACTGTTTTTTTGGAAAGTGTACATAGGAATGAAGACGTATACCCCAAAATGGATACCCCCGTTTTTCCCGTGTTCAGAAACATACCCATTGTGGCCCTAATCTACTTAAAGGAAACATAGCTAGGCCTATAATGGAAGGAGCACCCGTTGGATTTCAGGGTACAACGGAATAAATTCCAGTCCCCATTGCCCACTTGTAGAGCCATTGAGCGTCCAAAACGATAGAGAACCCCCACAAATGACCCCATTTTAAAAACTAGACCCCTTAACAAATTCATCTAGGGGTGTACTGCATATTTTGACCCCAAAGTATTTGAATGAATCTAAGCAAAGCAAAAGGAAAAAAATTACGATTTTCATTTGTTTGGCAATTTTGTCAATTTAAAAACTGGTTTTTTTTGTACAGTGTACATAGGCATGAAGACTTTCACCCCAAAATGGATACCCCTGTTTGTCCCGTGTTCAGAAACATACCCATTGTGGCCCTAATCTACTTACAGGACACATGGCTAGGCCCATAATGGAGGGAACGCCCGCTGGATTTCAGGGCAGAACTGAATAAATTCCAGGCCCCATTGCCCACTTATACGGAAAAAAATTTGACTTCCTAAAAATAATCCCCCCCACCCCCATTTTTTTGGCATTCCCTAAATATTAGATAAAGGTAATAATATAAACTGCGTTTTATGTCCGAAGACAGAGGTAATTACGGAGGCTGGTTCGGTTGGGCACATGGGGCAAGAAAACCGGGTATCCCACCCCCTCCTCTCATGTATTTTGGGGGGTATTTCATAACCTCAGCGGCAGGTATGGGGTGTAAAAAGTGGCGCTGTGAGGCTTTGTAATCTTGCTGCGGTGCAGCGGTCTCACAGAGAAGGCGCTCAACAAGCTGCTCCTGGAACTGCAGGAAGACGAACGTTCCCGGGGCTTCTTGTAAATTACGGATTACTGGTAGCGGTCTGAATAACGCCGTGCTCACGTAGCCGTAGGCGGAATCCGCTTGTGGAGGCCTGCAGAGGATCCCAGCTGTGAGCCCGGCTGTGTCCCTGCGTACAGCCGCGTAATGTACTGCGCATAACTGCCTACTCATACAGGCGGTCATGCGCAGTACTTTTTTTTTGTTTGCATTTCCCATGCCGTCGCTTAGCGATGACCCGGGTACCCGCAGCTCATACACAATGTATTTGCACATGGGCTGCGAGTATATCCACCGTCATAGAGCACAATGGGCTCTAGGTCATGGATATCCGCGGTAAAATATAGCATGCTGTGTTCTGTTTCTGCGAGTGGATTACGTAATTCCGACCCGCTAATTGGGGGGAATTGTGTAATCTAATGCATGCGATTGATCCGTGGATTACCGCTGATCAAGCGCATGCAGAACCTGTAATTCCTCTCCGGTTACGCATGACCGGCCTAATGTTAGATCGCTACTTTATCACGTGACCGGGGACCGCTCAGCGAGGCCTCCGGTCACTGCTCCAAGCACTAAGCGACTGTTGGTCGCTGGGAGCAAGGAGATTTAACATTTCCTGGGCTTCCCGTCTCCTGTGAATGTGTCCGGCATTTTGCCGGCGGGCGCATGCGCAGCAGCCGGAAGGGTCCATGGAGGATAATCGCATCTGGATTCAAATGCGGAAGCCTCCGAGAAGATGCTTCATCTCCCCCAACCGATCGCATCAGTGAGGGGAAAGGAAACTGCCACTTTTTAAAGAACTTTTACGTGATCGCCATTATGCATTGGATAACGGCGATCACGTGACCAGTAACCGCATACCGCGGCTCTCCGTGACATCTCCAGGCTCTTGGCTACCTTTTGTAGCCAGCAGCAGGGAGATTTTACATTTCTTGGGCAATATTTCACTTTTGCGCATGCGTCCGCCATCATGCTGACGGGCGCATGCGCCGAAGCTGGGGTAAGATCCGCGGATCAACATCCCACCAGGGAACAAATCCGGGACCTTGGGTACGTAATTTCATCCCCCCTTATCGATACGATCCATAAGGGGAGATGAAACTTTAACTTTTTAAACTTTTTTTTTTTTACTTTTTAACTTTATATGATCACCGTTATCTGATGATTATTAACGATGATAATATGACTGGAAACCGCATACAGCGGTCCCCAGTCATATCTCCCTGCACTCAGCTATCGGGTGCAGGGAGATTTTGAATTTGCCGGGCTCGCCGGCTTCTGCGCATGCGCGCCGCATCGGCACATCGCAGAAGCCAGAGGGGGGTCCCGACACCGGCCGGAGGACATCGGCGGACCTGAGGTGAGTATTTTCACTCCCCTCATGGATCCGATCCATGAGGGGAGGTGAAACTTTTCTTTTTTTTACACTTTTTTTCACACTTCCGCGATCGTCGTTATCCATTGGATAACGATGATTGCGGTACCGGGGACCGCTCACCGTGGTCCCCGCTGACATCTCCTGCCTCCCGGCTACCTACAGGAGCCGGGAGCCAGGGGATTTTAAGTCTCCCGCGCCGCCGGGCCTTCTGCGCATGCGGCTGACGTAATGCCGCCTGGCGCGCATGCGCAGAAGTTCTGCTACGGTGCCCGGAGCATCGGGACAGCGGGGAGTCGTGCGGCGGACCTCAGTGAGTAATTTCAGCTGCTCCGATGGATCCGATCCATCAGAGCAGCTGAATCTTTAACTTTTATTGCACTTTTATTTACTTTTTTGCGATCGGCGCTATCCATTGCATAGCGCCGATCGCAATGCCGGGGGGGGGGGGGGTCCGAACAGCCCGGGATGACAGCTCCATGCTGTCAGCTACCTGCGGACACCGACAGCATGGAGCTGTCACGTCCACAGCCCGAGGGGCATTATTCTCTGCAGGACACGTTTTTACGTCCTCAGAGAATAAAGCCCACTTCGGGAGGATGTAAAAACACTATGGGCTGGTCGTTAAGGGGTTAACAAATAATGCAGGAGAAATCATTGAAGATGATGGAGGGAAGGCAAATCTATTAAACAGTTTCTTTTCAAGTGTATTCACAAACGAAAAGGAAATGCCACACAAGATGCAGGGGAATAAAATGAACCCCTCACAAAATATGTCATACCTAACACAAGAGGAAGTACGGAAGTGATTAAAGAAGACTAAATCACCAGGCCCAGATGAAATACACCCAAGGATAATAAGGGACGAGATAGCTAGGCCGCTATATCGAATATTTCTAGACACTATCAAGACCGGTGTTGTACCATTGGATTCGCGCATTGCCAACGTGGTTCCAATTTACAAAAAGGGGAGCAAAAGTGAGCCTGGTAACTACAGGCCAGTAAGTCTCACTTCAATGACAGGAAAACTTTTCGAGGGGATTCTGAGAGATGCCATCGATAGGTACCTCAAGGAGAACAAGGGAATAACTCCTCACCAGCATGGATTCATGAAGGGTCGCTCATGTCAGACAAATCTGATCAGTTTTTACGACGAAGTAAGCTCTAAGCTGGACCTGGAAGAATCTATTGATCTCGTAT
The DNA here is from genome assembly GCF_035609145.1 of Eleutherodactylus coqui. Lineage (NCBI taxonomy): Eukaryota > Metazoa > Chordata > Amphibia > Anura > Eleutherodactylidae > Eleutherodactylus > Eleutherodactylus coqui. The sequence continues at coordinate 155,288,297 of NC_089840.1, forward strand.
ATCTGGACTTCTCTAAAGCCTTTGATACCGTGCCACATAATAGGCTAATATACAAAATGAAGCAGCTCGGATTGGCTGAAAACGTGTGTAATTGGGTAAAGAATTGACTCAATGATAGAAAGCAGAGGGTGGTAATAAATGGTTCGTACTCTGATTGGACCATAATCACTAGTGGGGTGCCACAGGGTTCAGTATTAGGCCCCATTCTGTTCAATATATTTATCAACGTCCTAATAGAGGGGCTGCACAGCAAAATATCAATATTTGCAGACAAAATTATACAATATAATTAATGCAACGGAGGACAACGTAAGGCTACAAACGGACCTAGATAAGCTCGGGGCTAGGGCAGAAAAATGGCAAATGAAGTTCAATATTGAAAAATGTTAGATTATGCACATGGGCAGCAAAAATGGATGTCACTAATGTACAGTAAATGGGGTACTGCTTGGGAAGAGTGACATGAAAAAGGACCTGGGGGTACTAGTGGATAGTAGACTAAACTGGAGTAACCAATGCCAGTCAACTGCTGCAAAGGCAAATAAAGTCTTGGGGTGTATTAAAAGAGGTATAGGGGCGAAGGACGAGAACATTATCCTCCCACTATATAAGGCACTTGTCAGGCCTCACATGGAATACTGTGCACAGTTCTGGTCACCAGTGCTCAGGAAAGATGTTACAGTACTGGAGGGGGTTCAAAGAAGAGCAACTAAACTAATACATGGAATGACGGGACTGGAATACCCAGAGAGGCAATCCAAATTGGGATTACTTACTCTAGAAAAAAAAGACGGCTAGGGGGTGATCAAATAACTATGTATAAATACATGAGGGGACAATACAAGGATCTCTCCCAGGATCTGTTTATACCCAGGACTACGACGGCAACAAGAGGGAATCCGTTACGTTTAGAGGAAAGCAGGTTTCATCACCAACATAGAAAGGGGTTCTTTACTGTAAGAGCAGCTAGACTGTGAAACTCTCTGCCGGAGGAAGTGGTGATGGCAAAATCCATAGAGGAGTTTAAAAGGGGACTTGATGACTTTCTGGAAAGGAAGGATATTATCTATATATATATAAAATTGAATGTATGTGTCTGTCTGTCTGTCTATGTGTTTGTCCTTTATGCGCTACTACACCATTCATCCGATCGCCATGAAACTTTGGCAAGTTGTTGAGTACACTCCTGGGAAGATTATAGGCATAGTACAACTATCCTACAATAAATGGCGTGCGTGCGAGCATCGTCGACAGTTACGCACCCCCCCCCCCCCCCCATGTAGATCGTTCGATTTCCATCACTGCCACTAATTCTCTCACTTCCCAATGTCGGAGAAACATGAAATTTGGCACGAGGATTGATTATGTCATAAATAGGAAAAGCTAATGGGTCCCAACTCGATTATTCAATTCTAAGCGCCAAAGAATTAGCGTCCAAATTTTACGTACGGAATCGAATTCTCTCGCTTCCCAATGCAATAGAAACGTGAAATTTGGCACGAGCATTGATTATGTCATAAATAGGAAAAGCTGATGGGTCCCAACTCGATTATTCAATTCTAAGCGCCAAAGAATTAGCGTCCAAATTTTACGTACGGAATGTAATTTTCTCACATAGAAACTTGAAATTTGGCACAGGCATTGATTATGTCATAAATAGGAAACGCTAATGGGTCCCAACTCGATTATTCAATTCTATGTGCAAAAGAATTAGCGTCCAAATTTTGCGTACGGAATGTAATTTTCTCACATAGAAACTTGAAATTTGGCATGGGCATTGAATATGTCACAAATAGGAAACACTAATGGGTCCAACTCGATTATTCAATTCTATGCGCAAAAGAATTAGCATCCAAATTTTACGTACGGAATCTAATTTTCTCACTTTCCGGTGTCATAGAAACGTGAAATTTGGCACGAGCATTGATTATGTCATAAATAGGAAAAGCTAATGGGTCCCAACTCGATTATTCAATTCTATGCGCAAAAGAATTAGCGTCCAAATTTTGCGTACGGAATGTAATTTTCTCACATAGAAACTTGAAATTTGACACGGGCATTGAATATGTCACAAATAGGAAACGCTAATGGGTCCCAACTCAATTATTCAATTCTATGCGCAAAAGAATTAGCGTCCAAATGTTACGTATGGAATCGAATTTTCTCGCTTCCCAATGTCATAGAAACTCGAAATTTGGCACGAACATTGAATATGTCATAAATAGGAAAAGTTAATGGGTCCCAACTCATTATTCAATTTTAAGCGCAAAACAATTGGCGTCCAAATTTTACGTACGGAATCGAATTTTCTCGCTTTCCGATGTAATAGAAACTTGAAATTTGGCACGAGCATTGATTATGTCATAAATAGGAAAAGTAATGGGAAGTTGTTGAGTACACTCCTGGGAAGATTACTGGCATAGTACATCTATCCTACGATAGGTGGCGCGCGCGTGTGCAAGCATCGTTGACAGTTATGCCCCCCAGACAAAGATCGCTTGATTTTCATCTCAAGCACAAAAGCAAAAGGCATTACGAGCAACGGGATGCGTGTTTAACTACAAAATGATGCATCCGCTGAACGTTTCACAAGACAATTGCTGGATATTGAGAATGCTGAGGTAAAATAAAAGCTGTGCTGTGATTGGTTGCTATATATTATACCTCCGAGGTAAAATGAATGCTGTGCTGTGATTCGTTGCTATTTTTTATATTGCTGAGGCAGAATAAAAGTTGCGCTGTGATTGGTTGTTATTTCTCTTACTGCTGACGTAACATGAAAGCTGCACTGTGATTGGTTGTTATATTATACCACTGAGGTAACCTAAAAAAGCTGCGCTGTGATTGGTTGTTATCTAGATATAGAAAAACGAATGTATGTCTGTCTGTCTTTGCAGCAACGCGCGACGGGTAAGCTAGTCTATATATATAAAATTGAATGTATGCGTGTCTGTGTGTCTGTCTGTCTGTCTGTGTGTTTGTCCTTTATGCGCTACTACACCATTCATCCGATTGCCATTGTGGGGGGGGTCTCAACGGAGACCAGTGCGGATGTTGCCCGAGTCCAAATTCAAAGGAAAGTTTATAACGAGTACTCGAGGAGAACCATAAGAATCCACGATACACACAGCATGTGAATCAGAATGAGTTCTGGTTTATTTGGAGAAACACACAGCTTATATAGGCCGTTGCTAGCGCAGGGTGCAACTTTGAAGAATTACTTAATCAGGTGACTGAAACAGAATATTAGCACATTGGGAAACCAACGTATCTTAGAAAGGAAACACATCTGCTGTTTTTCGGGTGCATCCGACCACAAACTGTTAGTAAGCCCGCCACAAACGGTCAGTAGGCCCACCACAAACTGTCAGAAAGGAAACTTATTACTGCTTAGTTCGTTATCTGGTGCAAGGCCCTGACTGAAATAAGGAACTTCTAAGTTCCGCTCCTTATGTTATGTTACTTCAGAAACAAAATTAAATTCAATTAAATTAACCCTTATCAATCCCCCATTTGGACATCAGAGCCACCATTATCTCCTGATTCTGTCACCCGTTGGTGCCGGCTCCAGCCGGGTCCCCAGGTAGGAATGGTGCACTCTATGTCCATCTAGGGTATCAAGACATTTAAATGGGTGCAGAAAATCTGCTTTCAGTACATTTAGCTACGCATGAAATTATTACCTTTATTGCAATATATATACACATAAGACCATCATTACCACTTGTAATATACTTTGTAGAATTCCCTTGAACCAACCTCCTAACCCCGAGAACCAATTGGCAGGGTTAAGAAAGCTAAACCATCCCTGATTTTCATCTTGTTTTATGCTGGCAACTATTTTCAATATACCTTTTTACATATGATTCTATATCCAAGTTCTATTAGCAACTTCCGAATGTTTTCCATATTTTTCATTTCCATAATATATTACATATACAACCAGATAATCTAATGTCACATTTATTACACTGTTCCCTATATTTTCATTTGCTATCAACATAAAACCAACCTTGTCAAATCTGGGCTTGAAAAACAAAAAAATTCAAAAGAACCGTTAGATGTTGAATACAAAGGTCTCTTCCTGTAAAATTGTTTCTTCTTCTCTTGATCTTCTTTAGATCCTTAACCTATAGGATCTCCGATGCAGGGAAGCAGGGGGATTATTGTGCCCTCACTGCTTTCCCTGGTTAGCCAAAGAACAGACCCCAAGTAGGAATCTGTCCCTGCTTTAATTGGTATCAAACAATCTTCTCCATTCTCCATATCCAGAAGTATCCGCAGCTGAGTATAGGGCCCCTTTATTCCAATGTTGCAGATGCCCTCTCTACACCGCTTTGTTGCCCAAGGTCTTTTAGGGAGGAGCTGTGAGGCTTAGCCCTCCTTTGACGTCATCAGCTGGCGGTCAACATTCTGCAGAACATCTGAGGTTCACTCCAATGACAGTGTAGCAGCAGTCAGGCACACTTGTCAGTTCTTCAGGCTCAGTTGGATAGTCTCAGCGTATGGACAGATGCAGCATGCACTTAGAGAAGATTAAATTTCAAATCACAATTGCAAAAGTCCAAATGTCCTGGTGGAAATGACTCAGTTCATAAATTTTCTCAGTCCCAAATAAACTTGATGCAGAATAAATCAGTCTATGGCAAATCAAATAAAACAAAATCACAATCTGGGGCCTTGTGTGCTTTTCTTCACCCCTTCATAAAAATAGACGAAATAAAAATCTGTAGGTCAAACTTATCAATAAAACAATCTCTGCCCAGAGGGACCGCAGTAATGTTCTGTTGTAGCAAATTAATATTTCTAATATTCCTAATCTTTCTACATTTCAGCACAAATACCTTCTACATACAGTAGACATAAAACTCAAGAATTTTACTATGTAAACAAACAATATAATATCAAATATTGCAAATCAATCAAGTTTACAATACAATAATCTTAGATTGATCAATATCATCATCAGTACAGTTACTTATTTTTCACATGTTATCAAACACTGCGAACCAAGTTAAGCAAATTTTATAACACAATATTCCTAGATTTGTCATGATCCTCTTCATTAGTAGTTATGTATTTACCACATCCCATTCCTATTGTATGCATTTGTAATAACACGTTTCCATAATTAAGATTGTCATGCAATATACATTCACATAATTTTTCCACAAAACAGAACCCAAATAGATATTCTATTAGTCCAACTCATGTAAATAAATTTGTACATAGTAATGTCCCAGCACACAGTCACAATTATGTGTATCTCACACTCACACTTATTAGGGTCCCAATCAACTCCCGCCTTGGCCACTACAGTATGAACCTTTTTCTTATTTACTCTATCACTTCCCTTGCTCTCCAGTGACTGCCACTGCGTGTGTCCTTTAACCTTTATTATGGCCACCTGTTCTGGCAACATGATGGCCTGCATTAATCTACTTACTGATACACCATTCTTAATGGGCTTGCTTTGTGCAGTGAGAAAGCTCCTGGACCGCCAGATGGGTCCATAATCGTGTGCAGTACCAAAGGCGTACCTGGAATCAGTGTAGATGCTGGCAGTGGTACCTTTCGCAATCGTACAGGCCTCAGTTCCTGCGCTGACATGTATGGCGGCAGTGGTTTTTGTACAAGCATCTCATTCAGTGTGACTACTTCAAAACCTGTTACAAACCTTCCTTCGTCATTCAGATATCTAGATCCATCCACAAACATTTCATGGTGGGGGTTTAGGAGGGGTTTGTCAGTGACATGTGCGAACCCAGCTGTCTCCTGCTCCATGAGCGCTGCACAATCATGCTGGTGTTCTGCGTCAAAGGCCTCCTCATCATCAGTCAGGGAATTTGCAAAAAGCTGGTCTCCTGTACCTACTCCCCCATTTGAATCAGTGTCACCTAATGGTAATAAGGTGGCTGGATTCAAAGTGGTGCAACGTTAAAATGAGACATTGGATGAAGAGTGTACTGCAAGTTCCATTTTGATCTGTCTAGCAAGGGACAGATGTCTACGGCTTACCTGTGTCAGGATACCATGTATGTCATGTGGGGTGTAGATCACCATGGTGTGATCTAAGACAACGTCAGAACTTTTGTCCAATAGCGCCTGAACTGCTAGAACCGCTCGGACGCATGATGGAGACCCTCTAGCCACCGCGTCAAGATGGGCACTGTAGTATGCTACAGATCGCTTTTTGTCACCATGGATTTGTGTCAGTACAGCGGTGGCGTGTCCCGCCATCTCAGTGACGTACATTTGGAAAGGTTTGTCATAGTCTGGCAGCCCCAGTGCGGGTGCACTGGTTATCTGTACTTTCAGCTGATGGAAGGCTGACTCGGCCTGCGGGGTCAGAGCAAATGGCCGTGAACCCAAACAGTCGTACAGAGGCTGCATGGTCATGGAGGCAGAGCGTATCCACGGCCGACCGTATGAAACCAGTCCCAAAAAGGTACGCAACTGGGCATTGGAGGTGGGAAGTTGCATGTCACTTAGCACCTTCGTGCGTTTCGGCATCAGGTGTTTAGTGCCTGAACCTAGGCAGTGGCCCAGGAACACTACGTGAGATTTGCAGAACTGAAGTTTGTCTTTACTGGCTTTGCAGCCATTCTACTCTGATGGAGGAAACACAAAAGGCTTAGTGATGCATTGAGGTAACTGTTTGTGTCAGAAGTACATAAAAGTAAGTCATCAACATGTTACAAGAGGGCGGTGCCCTCGGGTATTGGCCAGGCGTCTAATACCAGCTTCATGCATCTGGTAAACTGGTTTTGGGCTATTCTGAGCCCCTTGTGGCAGCACTGTCCAACAGTACTGCTTTCCTCTGAAAGTAAAATGCAAACAAATACTGACAGTCTGTCGGGGTCCGTCTGACTGGTAGCCCAAAGGCTCGAAGGAACGACACTAAGAGCTTGTTCCTCTGCGTACGTAAGAGTGAAGACAGGGAGAGGTGTCATTAGGTCTGCTGCCATCCGACAGAAGGTCGGGTGACTTTCAGACCCGGGGTGTATACGAGCCTCACCGGACGGGTGAAGTTTGATACATCCCAAGGGTCCCATCATGTCGGTTCTCAATATGCTTTCAGGACTTTCCAGCACAAGGAAGAGCATGAGGCATCGCGACCCTTTAGCGTCTTTTCTTTACTGGAAAAAGAAAGGAGTGTTTGCTGGAGAATGTATCTCACGCAAATCTCCCATTGGAACCAAGTCTCCCACTTGTTCCCCAATCAGCATTTTCCTTGTAGGAAATTAAAGGGATACTGTTTGACCCAGGGGTGCGTATCCTGGCTTCAGATTTACCATCATAGGGGGTATATTCAATTTCCCTATGTCTGTCTTGGAGGTGGCTTACTATTTGTCAGGACCTGCGGAAAGCTGAGTTTCTGCAGTAGCTATCAAGACAAATACATGAGCCGGATCTACCAAGAGAGCAGTTAGTTTACAAACCTCTTCTGAACGGTCACCTGAGGTCTCAACCCGTACCGATCCATCTGGTGAGAATTTGATGGATGCAGATAAGGCTTGTAAGATATCAGTACAAACAGTGATATAAATTACAACAAGGCAGAATAATCCACAAACATCTAGCCACATTGGAATATTATATTCTTTAAGCAAATTTATTATTAATCTGATCCTGCCTGCAATGTCTCATCAAATTTGAGAAAAGAAAATAACTTTTCCTAACTGCCCAAGCTTCTCACCCCCCCCCCCTTTCAGAGAAGAGAAGGAGGAAACATTACGTATTTTTACATCATCTAGCTCCACCCCTTCGATGCTGGTCGTTTGCATGTTTCTCCTACAGAACATTCTCTCAGAGACAGTACAATACTAACAGCATTTAGCAGTGATACAGACGTCCAACCAATCACAGAACTGACATTTACCCAGAAAGCAAATATATATATATCTTAAAATCCTTATATGTTTTCTATTTTAAGACCGTATAATTCACGTAATTCATTACAAGTTTCTTGTTTCATCAGCGTCTGTCCTTTCTATGACCCTGAATTTTATCTCTCTATGAAACAGAACAATAGCTAAGATATTAATAAGCAGCCAGAATATTCAGACTTTAAACAGCATTAATCATTAGTAATTATAAGAGGTATATTTCTCTGAGGATACGAATAGTTAAACACATAGAAAAGAAAACATGCTAAGCGCTTCTAACAGTGCAACATTTTCCGCATTTTTAACCCTTGTATTCTTAGAAGCCCCCACAGATGTGAGTGGGGTATAACTTCCTTACACTTTCTTACACTTTCTTGTAGAAGACTAAGACGTACAACAAAGATTAGATTACATAACATCAGACATACAAGACAAACAATAATGGTTATTTGTCACATAATTGTCCACAGATTCTGCATGAACTTGCTTTATGTCACAGAGGAACACAAACTATAAAAGGATTCCCTTTCTCTGATATCTTTCATGTGTTTTTCCCGTCCCTTTTTAAGTCCTATCTGTCTATATATTTTATACGCTTGTCTGCAATCGTCTCGCCCTTCCCGCTCTTTAATTATCTCTATAGGGGTCAGATAAGCTTTAGACTGTTCGGACCCCATTTTGATTTGTCACACAGACCTTATTATTATTTTTATTTTATTTTTTTGGTATATTTCTCAACCACGAAGGTAATTTATTTCCCACTATTCATCACTAAGTATACAGGACCTTATTTCACACAGTTACACTAAGGATACTTAGTCCCTGGTCCTGGAATAGTTTTACGGAACTACTACAGCAATCACTTAGACTACTTAGGGATTCAGGGGAGACCAGACCTCTCCTTTAAGGGAACTTCTGGTGATATTATAACAGATTCAGTAAAAGCAAATTATGGCTAAAATGACACAGACTATCAAGGTACAGATTTCAACAATTACTACAGGCAACATGGCATGAAAATATCCCAGTAGTGAGTTCTTCCGTCTAGCACGGTTACTAAGAACACCGTAAAATTACAGGCAGAAGCGTCCTATATAACATGCAGCGACTCACCTCCTGTCAACACGGGACTGAATGAAGTCAGGGGAGCCCAGAGCTGGAGTGGTAAGTCAAGGGCTTACCTTACACTGGTGTTTTGTAGATCTGGGGTCCCGTGGCCTCTGGTCTGGTTGGTCGGCAGGTAGGGTCATCAGGTATCGGCTGCAGGTAAGGAGTTAGCTTCTGCCCCACATTGGGCAGCTAAGTAAACTGTGGGGGGTCTCAACGGAGACCAGTGCGGATGTTGCCTGAGTCCAAATTCAAAGCAAAGTTTATAACGAGTACTCGAGGAGAACCATAAGAATCCACGATACACACAGCATGTGAATCAGAATGAGTTCTGGTTTATTTGGAGAAACACACAGCTTATATAGGCCGTTGCTAGCGCAGGGTGCAACTTTGAAGAATTACTTAATCAGGTGACTGAAACAGAATATTAGCACATTGGGAAACCAACGTATCTTAGAAAGGAAACACATCTGCTGTTTTTCGGGTGCATCCGACCACAAACTGTTAGTAAGCCCGCCACAAACGGTCAGTAGGCCCACCACAAACTGTCAGAAAGGAAACTTATTACTGCTTAGTTCGTTATCTGGTGCAAGGCCCTGACTGAAATAAGGAACTTCTAAGTTCCGCTCCTTATGTTATGTTACTTCAGAAACAAAATTAAATTCAATTAAATTAACCCTTATCACCATGAAACTTTGGGAAGTTGTTGAGTACACTCCTGGGAAGATTATAGGCATGGTACAACTATCCTACGATAAATGGCGCGCGTGCGAGCGTCGTCGACAGTTACGACCCCCCCCCCCCCCACATAGATCGATCGATTTCCATCACTGCCACTAATTCTCTCACTTCGCGATGTCGTAGAAACATGAAATTTGGCACGAGCATTGATTATGTCATAAATCGTAAAAGCTAATGGGTCTCAACTCGATTATTCAATTCTAAGCGCCAAAGAATTAGCGTCCAAATTTTACGTACGGAATCTAATTTTCTCGCTTCCCAATGTCATGGAAACTTGAAATTTGGCACGAGCATTGATTATGTCATAAATAGGAAAAGTTAATGGGTCCCAACTCGATTATTCAATTCTATGCACAAAAGAATTGGCGTCCAAATTTTACGTACGGAATGTAATTTTCTCACATAGAAATTTGAAATTTGGCACGGACATTCAATATGTCATAAATAGGAAAAGCTAATGGGTCCCAACTCGATTATTCAATTCTATGCGCCAAAGAATTAGCGTCCAAATTTTACATACGAAATCTAATTTTCTCGCTTTCCAATGTCATAGAAACTTGAAATTTGGCATGAGCATTGATTATGTCCTAAATAGGAAAAGTTAATGGGTCCCAACTCAATTATTCAATTCTAAGCGCCAAAGAATTAGCGTCCAAATTTTACGTACAGAATCTAATTTTCTCGCTTCCCAAAGTCATAGGAACTTGAAATTCGGCACAAGCATTGATTATGTCATAAATAGGAAACGTTAATAGGCCCCAACTTGATTATTCAATTCTAAGCGCGAAAGAATTAGCGTCCAAATTTTACGTAGGGAATTACATTTTCTCACTTCCCAATGTCATAGAAACGTGAAATTTGGCACGAGCATTGATTATGTCATAAATAGGAAAAGTTAATAGGTCCCAACTCAATTATTCAATTCTAATCGCAAAAGAATTAGCCTCCAAATTTTACGTACGGAATCTAATTTTCTTGCTTTCCAATGTCATAGAAACTTAAAATTTGGCACAAGCATTGATTATGTCATAAATAGGAAAAGTTAATGGGTCCCAACTCGATTATTCAATTCTAAACGCCAAAGAATTAGCGTCTAAATTTAACGTATGGAATCTAATTCTCTCACTTCCTGATGTCTGGTTGTTATATATTATACGGCTGAGGTAACTTGAAAGCTGCGCTGTGATTGGTTGTTATCTAGATATATAAAAACAAATGTATATATGTATGTCTGTCTTCGCAGCAACGCGCGACGGGTAAGCTAGTAGGTTATAAATCTTAGGTTAATTGTTAATCCGGGTTTACAGGCAGATAGGTACTATTAGGGATTGATCCAGGGAACAGTCTGATTGCCATTAGGGAGTCGGGAAGGAATTTTTCCCCAAAAGGGCTAATTGGCTTCTGCTTTTGGGGTTTTTTGCCTTCCTCTGGATCAACACAGGAGGATAGACAGGCTGGACTAGACGGACATTGTCTTCATTCGGCCTAACGAACTATGTTACTATGTTACTTCCCCGTTCTGTGAACATCTAAGGACAGGTGAAAGTAGCCCATGCTATTCTTTTGAAACTGAACAGTCTGAGCTTTTCTTTCAATTGACACTTAACTCATGGTGTGGACTGTGTTGGTTTAGAATTAGTTTCTTCAGCATTGTAACATGTAGTCCCTGCCTGTGCATCCTCTGACCTCTGCATGTTTCTTTTTGAGGAGGCTACTACGTACAAGAACCACCACACAGACTGATAACCCTGGTTCCCTATCCTATGGCCAGCTGTCCGCACTACCATCCCCTTCTGGCTGTCCTACACCTACCTAAAGCACTATGAAATCATGCTCATGTCAAAGAAGATGGTTCCCAATGGTGTAATTAGGTTGAGATGGGACTTAAGAATTTTCCTGTATGTTGGTATAGAATCCTTCTTTCCTCTAAACATAGAGGATTCCCCCTTGTTACAGTCACAGCCCTGGTTATAATAGATGATGGGAGAGATCTCTGTACAGACACCTGATATTTTTACGTAGCTATAAGAGCGCCCCCTTGTTACAGTCCTAGGTATAAATCAATGGTAATAGAGATCTCTGTATTGACCCCTGATTATAATATTTATATATATATATATATATATATTTATATATATATATATATATATATATATATATATATATATATATATATATATATATATATATATATATATAATTATTAGAGCGCCCCCTTGTAACAGTCCTAGGTATAAATACATCATGGAAGGGATATTTGTATTGTCTCCTGATATATCTATACAAAGTTATTAGAGCGCCCCCTTGTTACAGTCCTGGATATAAATAGATGGTGGGAGAGATCTATGTATTGTCCCATGCTATGTCTATAAATAGTTATTAGAGCTCCCCTTGTTACAGACCTAGGTATAAATAGATGATGGGAGAGAGCTCTATAGTGACTCCTGATATATATCTATATATTGTTAATAGCCCAGGCACCCAATACAGAACGCGTGCAATAAAACGTCACATTTTAAGTAAGAAAAGACAATATAAGAATGTACACATAAATACGGGACACCTATGCTGATTAATGCTATGTTAATGTATTAACTTAAAATAGACATTCAATGATCCTTGCATTCAACATTTTTATTATGTAACTTTTACTGCAAGGCCTTTTGATACACAATGTTTCTGGTTTTTGTATCAGTGCATTGATTCTCGAGTCAGGCATTAGGTTACAGTCACAGTCCTTGGTATAATAGATGATGGGAGAGATCTATGTACTGACCCCCAATATATCGATACATAGTTCTTACAGTGCTGCCTTATTACATCCCTGGTTAAGATAGATGATGGGAGAGATCTCTGTACTGACCCTTGATATATCCAGAGTTGTTATAGCGCCCCCTTGTTACAGTCCTAGTTATAATCGATGATGGGAGAGATCTATGTACTGACTCCTGATATATCTATACATAGTTATTAGAGCGCTCCCTTGGTACAGTCCTGGGTATAAACAGATTATGGGAGAGATCTCTTTTTGACCTCAGATATATCTATACGTAGATTTTCTAAACTAAATAATCCCAATTTTGATAACCTCTCTGGGTATTGTAGTCCACCCATTCTATTAAATACTTTAGATGCCCCCCTTTGTATCTGCTCAAGCTCTGATATGTCCTGCTTGAGTACCAGTGCACAAAACTGTACACAATATTCCAGGTGTGGTCTGACCAGTAACTTGTAAGGAGGAAGAACAATGTTCTTGTCATGTACCCCTAGACCTCTTTTGATGCACCCCATGATCCTATTTGGCTTGGCAGCAACTGCCAGACACTAGTTGCTGCAGTTAAGCTTACAGTTAACTAATATCCCCAAGTCCTTTTCCAGGTCAGTGTTCCTCAGTGGTTTCCTATTTAGTTTGTAATGGTGCCCATGTGCAGAACAGTCCATATTTAAAAGTATAAACCTCATTTGCTGCTTTTCTGCCAATGCCTCTAGCTTTTCTAAATCCATTTGCAACTGTATACTGAATCTGCTGTGAAATATTTCCTTTATGTTATAATCTGTGCGCAATCGTATGTCCTATTGTTTCATGTAAACTGAATTGACTCTATTTGTTATCAAATGTATTTTCCTAATCACCTTCCCCAAATATAATTCTGCCTCTGTCTCATCTTAGTGTTGCTGGGCACATTTTGTTTATTTAAGAGGGTAATAAACCTCTCTCCCCCCCCCCCCCCATCTTGTTCATTAGCCATTCAAAGGTGGGTCAGCTGGTTGACTAGTGAAATGTAACAAGCCACTCCCAGTTGAAGTCCTGTAGCCAGAACTTTAAAGCTAGTTACAGCCTCAATGCCTCGCCTGACGTGTCCAGCACTTAGGCCGCCTGCACACGGGCGGAAATCCCGCGGCGGGATTTCCGCCACTGAAAGCCTGCATAGGAGTGCATTACAATACGCATTCCTATGCAGACGGCCGCGGTTTGGCCGCGCGAAATGTCGTGCGGCATGTCCTATTTCTGTGCGGGGCTCGCAGAGCCCCGCGCAGAAACGTCATTCACCCCGCCGCCGGCTCCGGTCTGCGCATGCGCCGGCTGCCCGGCAGCCGGCACATGAAAGAGCCGAGGCCGCCAGGCGCGGGTAAGTACGCGCTCCTCCCTGCAGGCGCTGGGGTCGGGTCCCGCGGCGAGAATCCTCGCCGCCGGATCCGACCCGCTCATCTGCAGGCGGCCTAAGTGTCCAGAAACAAGTATCTTATGTTGTTGAATGATGCATTTATACAGCACAATTCAACAAAGCAGTAGGACAGGTAACATCCAACACCATCCAAAGCCTGGAGAAAAATACTCTGCTCTTTGCACTGATCTCCATCACTATCCTCCTTTCAAGCCTTAAAGGGGTTGTCCCGCGAAACAAAGTGGGTCTATACACTTCTGTATTGCCATAATTATGCACTTTGTAATGTACATTGTGCATTAATTATGAGCCATACAGAAGTTATAAAAAGTTTTTCACTTACCTGCTCCGTTGCTAGCGTCCTCGTTCCCATGGAGCCGACTAATTTTCGGCGGCTAATGGCCAAATTAGCCGCGCTTGCGCAGTCCGGGTCTTCTTATCTTCTCAATGGGGCTCCGTGTAGCTCCGTGTAGCTCCGCCCCGTCACGTGCCGATTCCAGCCAATCAGGAGGCTGGAATCGGCAATGGACCGCACAGAAGCCCTGCGGTCCACGGAGGGAGAAGATCCCGGCGGCCATCTTCCGCAGGTAAGTAAGAAGTCACCGGAGCACGGGGATTCAGGTAAGCGCTCTCCGGTGTTCTTTTTTAACCCCTGCATCGGGGTTGTCTCGCGCCGAACGGGGGGGGGGGGGGGGGGGGGTTGAAAGAAAAAAAAAAAAAAAACCCGTTTCGGCGCGGGACAACCCCTTTAACACTTTCTTCCAACGTCCAGCCCCATCACACTCCATGCACATCATCCCTCCCTCCTCTCCTCACCCATACATAGCTCCCATGCACTTTTTAACTTCCTTAGACTCCTCTAACCCCCCCCCCCCCCATATCATCAAGAAACACCTCAGCCACCCACACAAATCCCTAACCATACGCTTACCCTCTCTACCCTGCTACTCCTAGCTGCAGGGGACATGTCCCCCAACCTAGCCCACCCCGTGCTGCTCTCTACCAAAATGCCCCCCGCTCACGGAAACCAGGATGCAGCAGTCCGATTTTACCTCCCCGCTGCATTGTCCTATGATGGCCTGCAGTTCTCTCACACCCCCAGATCGGACGACAGGCACGGTGGAGGAGTAGGCATCATCCTCTCACCTAACTGTACCTTCCAGGTCATTCCCTCAGCTCCCTCGCTTACCTTCCAGTCCTTTGAAGTCCACACCCAGCGACTCTTCCGCCCACTGCCCACCTGCCTGTTCCTAGACCACTTCGCCGCCTGGCTCCCCCACTTCCTATCCTGTGAAATCCCAACCCTCATCCTTGGTGATTTCAACATCCCTACTAACGATCCCAGCTCCTCATCTGCCTCCCGGCTTTTAACCCTTACCTCCTCCCTCGGCTTATCACAAATCTCTGACTCCCCCATGCACAGGGCTGGCAACACTCTCGATTTAGTCTTCCCCCGTCTCTGCTCTGCCTCTCACTTTACTAACTGTCCCCTTCCACTTTCAGATCACAACCTTCTCTCTTTCTCCATCAGGCACCCTAGCATCTTCCCTGACCCTCCTATCTATTGCACCTCTAGGAACCTCCAGTCCGTCCACACCAAACAGTTCGCTGAAACCATTTAGTCCTCCTTGTCCCCCATTTCTTTCCTGCCCTAATCTGGCAGCCGAACACTACCACACCACCCTCAACCGAGCCCTGGATAAAGCAGCACCACCCATGACCCGTGCTATCAACCGCAGACCACGGCAACCTTGGCTCACATCCAAAATGAGCTTCATCTGGTGGTGCTCTAGGTGTGCTGAGCGGCTGATGAGAAAATCAAAGCTGCCTGCAGACTTCCTCCACTTCAAATTCATGCTTAAAACTTTTAACCTAGCCCTTCACCATGCCAAACAAGTTTATTTCACCTCCCTTGTCTCCTTACTATCCCAAAACCCCAAACGACTCTTCGAGACCTTCCACTCCCTCCTCAGCCCCAAAGAACAGGCCCCTATGACAGACCTGACTGCTGGAGAAATAGCTGCCTATTTCAAAGAAAAAAATGACAATATCCGAAAGAAATCTCTGAAAACTGCATGGCTTGCCCCAATCCCAGTCTCCTCAGCACTGCATCCAGCACTTACTCACTTTCTACTTTAGAACCAATGACAGAGGAAGAAGTCTCCAGGCTTCTTTTAGCTGCCCACCCCACCACCTGCGCTAGCGACCCTCTCCCCTTTCACTTCCTCCGGTCCCTTTCCCCAGCTCTCATTGCTCACCTCACCACAATCTGCAACCTCTCCCTAATCTCTGGCATTTTCCCATCCTCATTTAGACACTCTATCATATCCCCTCTGCTTAAAAAACCAACCCTGGACCTGACTGATGCTGCCAACTACTGACCAGTCTAAAACCTCTGCTTCATTTCCAAATTATTAGAACACCTGGTCTACTCCTGCCTTAACGCTTTTCTCTCTAACAACTTACTACTCGACTCCCTCCAGTCTGGTTTCTGCTCTCTACACTCGACCAAAACTGCCCTCAAAAAAGTATCAAATGACCTGATGATGGCAAAGTTGAGAGGTGACTACTCTCTACTAATCCTCCTTGACCTGTCTGCTGCATTTGACACTGTTGACCATAACCTCCTTCTCACTGTGCTCTGCTCTATTGGTCTAAAGGACACTGCTCTCTCCTGGTCTCCTCCGACCTCTCTGACCGCTCTTTCAGTGTCTCCTTTGCTGGTTCTATCTCCTCTCCACTTCCTCTCGCTGTTGGGGTACCCCAGGGCTCAGTCCTTGGTCCCCTTCTCTATCTATACTGCCCCAATTGGACAAACCATCCACAAATTCGGCCTCCAATACCATCTTTACGCTGATGACACCCAATTATACACCTCCTCTCGTGAGAGCCCTGAACCGTTCCTCCAAAACTTCACCGACTGTCTGTCAGCTGTCTCCAACACTATGTCCTCCCTTTTTCTCAAACTTAACCTCTCTAAAACTGACCTCCTTGTCTTTCTGCCTTCCAACCAAACTCTCCTCAACATCTCCATTCCAGTGTCTGGCACCATCATAGACCACACTGGACTCTGACCTCTTCTTTACTTCCCATATCCAATCTCTGTCCCAAACATGCCACATGCATCTCAGAAATATTGCTAAAATACGTCCGTTCCTCACCATGGACACGCTAAAGACACTCGTGGTCGCCCTCATCCACTCCCAACTTGACTACTGCAACTCGCTACTCATCGGCCTTCCCTGCACCAGACTCGCTCCTCTCCAATCTATACTAAATGCGGCAGCTGGGCTCATTTTTCTATCCAGCCGTTACTCAGATGCCTTTACACTATGCCAGTCGCTGCATTGGCTGCCCATCTACTTCAGATCTAAATTTAAACTCCTCACCCACAAAGCTCTGCATGGCGCCACGCCACCATACATCACCTCCCTCCTGTCATTACAGCACCCAGCCCGCTCACTCCAATCCACTAACACACTCAGACTAAACACCCCTATAATACAAACCTCCCATGCTCGCCTCCAGGACTTCACCAGAGCAGCACCCATCCTTTGCAACGCTCTACCCCAAGGCATCCGGACAATTTCCGATGCACGAAATTTCAGACGTGCCTTAAAAACGCACCTCTTCAGGGAAGCATACCAAATCCCCTGATCTAGTCCCCCGCCCCTCCCTATGGCTCCCCACACCTTCCACCCTGCCTATCGCATACAGCCTCTACCCCTGCACCTCCTTACTCCCCCACCCCGTTTGCTTCCTAATAACTGATATCCACATGAAATCCCCTATTGCCTGTGTTCCCCTATGCCTCGATCCTCCCCACTCCCCTTGCACCTCCTGTACCACCCCCACCCCATTTGTTTCAAACTGAATGTACCTCACATTGTAATTGTTGTATGGTTTTGCTTTGCATTTATCCCATGCCTGAAGGCGCTGTGGAATAAGTTGGCGCTATACAAATAAAGATTATTATTATTACGGTTTTGTTTTAATTCTTTCACATAGTTTTGTATAATTTGCAAATAGTGATATTTTACTGTACTTTTTACCAGGTCATTAATAAATATATCAGCTCAAGATGAGGGAAGGGTGGCAGCAGCTATATCTGAGTGAGGAGTTGCTTCTCTGTGCTCCCTGTAAGCCCTGCTTAAATCTGCTGGCAGCCTGCTTCAGACCATGGTGACCTTTCCACTTACCATGGCCACTTGTCCCTATGACACGGACCTGCTTTCTCCCCCAGCTCTCACCCAAGATGGCAGCTCAGCTTTTCCCTCACCTCCCTGTGGATCAGTGGACAATGGACCATCTGCACTCCTCACAATGGTTCCTGCAAAGCTTCCTATTGGATGTGCAGCATCTCTGCCTGATGCGAATTTCTTATCCTTAACGATGGATAGGCAGCCTCCAAAATGGTGCACAGAGTGCTACCTCCAGGGCCTCAGTACCTTTCATAGTGGTGCAGAACTCATTGGACAACCTCACTTCTGCTGCTAACCAAGTGCTGTCTGCAAAGAACCACCAGCCTCCCAAGTTCCTATGCTTGACCCTGGAGCCTTCTTTTTACTAGGTTTGGTGCTTCCCTCCAATATAGTCCCCTTTACTGTAGCTGCTGCTGGGGAAACACTACAGGAGTCTGCCCATCTCCATAAGCAGATTGTTGTGAGTGCACCCTTGAACTGTGAGTACCATGCTCCTAGCTCTTTTTTATTACTGGGGCCAACTTCTAGAATTTCTGCAATCCCATCCAGATAGCCTGCATCCCCATATTGGTCATCAAGCTCTTATTGGGGCCGTTCCTAGTGCATCTGTCCCTTTCCTGCTATGCCACGTCCTCAGGGAAGAACACCAGTACAGGGGTCCATGCCACAACTACCCCTACCCGGGCCTGTTAACTGAGGTGATAACAGACCAGTCACTCTGGCTGACCTACAATACCATGTTTCCCCCAAAATAAGACACTGTCTTATATTAATTTTTGCCTTTGGGTGTCTTATAATACTTAGCAGCCAGTGTTCTGGTCTTTTGCGCTGGTCTCCATCGCTGCTTCAGGCTTCCATGTCCTCCTGCTCACTGACAGAGCAGTCCTTTCTGGTAGCGTGACTTGAATACCCCGCCTCCAGCAAGCTAATGCTCTGATAGGTTAATCGAGCGCCACATCAGCCAATGGGAGCCGGCACTCTGTTAACAAATGACAGTCATTCATTGAATTACATCGTTAAATGGTTGTGATTGGCTAATTGAGCGTTGGCTTTCATTGGCTGACACAGCGCTCAATTAACCAATCAGTGCATAAGCGTGCTGGAAGCGGGGTATTCAAGTTCTGCTACCAGGAAGAACTGCTCTGTCAGCATACAGGAAGACACGGAAGCCTATAGCATCGCCTCAGCCCAGCGCGAGGGACGCGAACGCCGGCTGCTACTTGAGTAATGCTTTTTTTTTACATGTAGTGTAGCTAGGGCTTATTTTCAGGGGGGAGCTTCTTTTTCAAACCCCTTCCCCATCCACCCCGAAAATCAGGGTAGAGCTTATTATCGGGAAAAAAATGGTATATGATGCGAATGTTGCCCTCAAAGGCTGATTTATCTTCCATTGCTAAACAAGTTGTAGATGAATACAAAACAAGAATTTTGCTCAATTTCTTTTTTAAACAATTTCTTATTTATTGAAAGTTTTTTTAGACAAAACAGAGAGATTGCGACAGTTGGCCACGCAGGGCCTATCGTGATGTACAGGTGTGGGCAATAACAAAATATATTGCTTTATTACAGTTTTGTATCTCAGATTCGCTTATTCTTTCTCTGGGTTTCATAACTTATAGGGAGTGGGGATTTGGGTAGGAGGGGGTGGGGAGGGGGGGGGAAACATGAAACAACAAAATAGGCATGGCGAGCACTCTGTTTATCTGTGCATCGAGTTGGGAGGAGGGGGTGCGACTCCTTTCGTATGGTGAAGCTTACTTATCTTGTTTTGTTATAGGGTTTAATTCGTTTCTATTTCCCGGTGCCCGATCCACGGTGTCCAAAGGGCTGTGAACTCATCCCTATTTCCGGTCTCCCATGCCAATATCTCCTCGAAGCGGAATATTTTCGCTACCCTCTCCAACCATTGGGATAGGTTAGGGATTTGCTTTTCCCTCCAATATAGAGGGATAAGTAACTTGGCGGCGCCTAGAAGGATAGTGGGCAGGTTTTTGTTGGAGGGTTTGAAATTGTCATTGGGGAGCCATAACAGGACCTCTTCTGGTTTGAAGGAAAGTGATGTATGGCAAATTTTGTTTATGTGGTCTGTGACCGTCTTCCAGAAGGGTCTGATTTCCTGGCAGTCCCACCATATGTGGAGTGCGCTACCTTTCTCTTTTTCGCATCTCCAACATTTATCTGATGCCTCAGGGTTAGTTTTGGATATGATCACCGGGGTTCTGTACCATCTAGATAGAGTTTTATAGGAATTTTCCTGTATGCGCACACACCTGGAGAATCTGTGTGAGTGTTTTAAGACCTTTTGTGTCTCTTCTCTAGTTAGGCTCAGTCCCAATTCCCTCTCCCATTCCCTGAGAAACCAAGGTTTCTCGGATGCGGTTTGAAGGAGAATTCCCTTGTAGATTTGTGTGATCAGTTTCTTTGGGCGCGAGGGGAGAGAGGTGTATGTTTCAAACCATATTGGATCTCTGAGCTTGCCATAACTGGATTTTTGTAGTTTCAGTATTAGTTTATAGAGCCCTGCCTTACCCAGGAAATCTAGGTCAAGGTGTGCGAATTTCTCGTCAGCCTGAGCTCGGCTTGTAAGTTTGGGGCCTTCTACTAAGTCGTACAGCGTGAGGCCTCTAAGCTTGTCCCAGGGTCCCTCTGTTTTTTGCGTTTTGTTAGTTAGTATAGCTGGGATTGCGGTTGCAGGGGTCATCGAGGGTAGTGAACCTTTCTCCACCAGTTCCAGTCTCATTGACCGGATAGTCTTAATTGTGCTTTTTGTAATAGGGCTAATAGGGTTGCCTTTCCTTAGCGGAGGTCCCTCTGACCAGAGCAGGAATTGATTCGCCTCGCCTAGGGTGCCTCTTTCTGCTTCCATGGTAGGGGACGTTTTATCCAGGTCTGTCAGGGAGATCCATCTAGCGACATGAATAGCTTGGTGGTATGCTTTTATGTTCGGGATACCGATCCCTCCTTGGGGGCGTTTCTGGACTAGGTATGAGTGTGCCAGTCGCGGTTTGCATTTGTCCCAGATAAATTCCCTAAATATTTTGTGTAGTTGTGAGAAGAAAAATTTGGGGACCCCTATGGGTACAGCGTTTAATACATAAAAGATTGATGGTAGTATATATGCAGAAATCAAGTTTTTCCTTCCCAGCCATGAGATTAATGGTGAATTATATTGTTTCAGATGGGCTTTAGTTTTTGAGATCAGGAGGATGTAGTTAGTATTGAATAGGAGGCTAGGGTTGGAGGTGAGTGATATGCCTAGGTATTTAATATTCGCGGTTGGCCATCGGAATTCAAAATTCTTTTTTAAGTAATTTATGGTGTGGGGGGGGGGGGGGGGCGTGTAAATATTGAGGGCTTCTGATTTATCATAATTGATTTTGAAGTTGGATAGTCTGCCAAAGAGATCAAAAAAGTCTCCATGAGCACGGGGAGCGTCTTCCTCGGGTTAGTCGTAAATACTAGCAGGTCATCTGCGAAGGCTGCAGTGGTATGAACGGAGTCACCTATACTAATGTCGTTGATGTCTGGGTTTTGTCTAATTTTTTGGAGTAGCGTCTCCATCACCCAGACAAACAATGTGGGGGAGAGTGGGCAGCCTTGTCTAGTGCCATTTTTTATAGGGAAGGGTTTTGATAGTGTGCCGTTTATCTGGATTCTTGCTGTGGGGTTTGAGTATAGTGTGAGAATGGCACTAATAAGGGTCCTGGGGAAGCCAAATTTTGCGAGGGTGTGTCTCATAAAGTCCCAATTGAGCCTGTCGAAGGCCTTCTCGGCGTCGGTAGATATCAGCAACAGCGGTATCTTATTTGTTTTAGCGTAGTGTGTGACGTGTATAGCTCGTGTAGTGTTGTTTTCCTTCTCTTCCTGTGACGAATCCCACTTGATCGGGGTCGATCAGTTTGGATAGGTAAGGTGCTATTCTCTGAGCAATTAATTTCACCCAGAGCTTTATATCTGTGTTTAGTAAGGATATAGGGTGATAATTGCTGCAAAGGGCCGCATCCATGCCTTCCTTAGGTATTAGTGTAATATATGCCTCTAGGGCTTGCTTCGGTATCCAAGGAGGCGGCAGCATCAACGGTGTAAAGATAGTAAAAAGGGTTTTATTGCTCCATAAAATGGTGACGTTTCGACTTAATCTAAGTCTTTTTCCTATTTCTAGGGCTTGCTTCGGGAGGGAAGCGCCGGTAAGGAGAGAGTTGCAAAGTTTAGTCAGGTAAGGAACGAGGGTCTTTGCAAATTTTTTGTAATAGATTATTGGGAGCCCGTCTGGGCATGGGCTTTTCCCGTTGGGGATGGAAGTTAGAACCCTGGTGACCTCTTCCTCTGTAAATGGTAGCGTAATTGACATGGCTTCGTCCTCGGTTAGACTTGGAAGGTTTAGATGATTTAGAAATGTTTGGGTGGTGTCAGGAGTCGTGTTTGGGTCTGTCGGGAGGTTGTATAAATTGGTATAGAATGTTTCAAACCCTTTGGTCACTTCCTCATTAGAAGTCACCGTATTTCCTGAGGGGGTCTTTATTTGCGAGATATAGGTTTTTTCCTTCTGTTTTTTAATAAGCCTCGTCATTGCCTTAGAGCCTCTGTCCCCGTGAGCATATATTTTGTATTTGGATGTGTTCAGCGTTTTTGCTATTTTTACGTTTAGGACTTGTTTGAGTTTCTCTCTTAAGGCCCTTAGCATTTTTAGTGTTTTGTTGCTGGTTTTGCTTTTATGTAGGGTTTCTAGTTCAGATATTTGGGCCAGGATCTTATTTGCTTCCTCATTTCTTTGCCGTTTAACTTTAGTCCCCAATGATATTAGTTCTCCTCTTATGAAAGCCTTGTGAGCCTCCCACGTATGGGGGTAGATATCTCTTGTGAATCATTAATTTTAAAATATTCCTCTAGCTTTTCCGTCAAGAGGGTGCAGTGTTCTCCACCGCTTATGAGGGTACAGTTGAGACGCCAATTCCAGTCCCTTCTCGGCAAGCTATCTATTTTAACTGTAGTAGAGACAGGGGCATGGTCGGAGACAGTGATTGGTCCTATATCAGCAGCGCTAACTGCGTGAATGTGTTTACCCGAGATCAGGATATAGTCTATCCTGTGATATGTGGAGTGAATGTGAGAGAAGTACGAGAACTCTCTCGTGTCTGGATTTAGTGTTCTCCAGGTATCTTGCAGGTTTAAATCTGAAAGGAGAGATCTCAATCTGCGTATTTGTTTCCTGGGGATTGACTCTGAAGTCGGGGTGGTGTCTAGTGAGTGATTTAGTGCTAAATTGAAATCTCCGCCCACCACGCACAGGCCTGCAGCAAAGTCTTTGAATTTGGTAAGTGCTCGTATTAGCCATGGGATTTGATTTTTGTTGGGTGCATATAAGTTAGCTAGGGATACTTTGCTTTGTGCTATTGTACCTTTCAGGAAGATGTATCTACCTTGTGCGTCTATTTCTGTTTGTTCAAGGATAAAGGGTATATTTTTATCTATAGCTATTGATACCCCCCTAGAGGCCGAAGTGTGTGTACTATGAAACTATTGGTTGAATTTGGCTGTGGGAAGGTAAGGGATTCGGTCATGCCGGAAGTGGGTTTCTTGAAGGAGTACCACTTCTGCTTTTGTTTTTTTCAGTAGTGTGAGGGATTGGGCTCTTTTTTGTGGGGTGTTCCAGCCTCTTACATTAAAGGAAGTAATTTTAACGTCCGCCATGGATCGGTACCGGGGAACTCGCTAATTTTTGCTGGGTCGCCCTCTCCCTCTCCAGTTCAGTTCCTGTGCTCATGCCTAGTAAACATATACAAAAACATATAAGAACAATTAACACCACATAAAGTGGTAAAGCGAGGAAATTTAGGTTGTACGGGGGGGGGGGGGGGGGGGGGGGCGTGTCCATAAGGGTTCCGTGCCCGCTCCTCTATCGGGCTCCGTGGTGGGACAAAGTCCCCATGGCTCCCCTCCCCCTCCGCAATGATGGGGGGTGGTTGGGCGCCCACTCTTAAAGGTGGGGGCCGCCACCGGGACCCCAAAATTGGTTTTATAATTGTAATCTGTTATTACCAGGGCCACTAAGGTGGTCTGGGTTAAGTATATGGATACATTTACAACAGACTGTTCTAGGGTCTATACCCTAGGAATGAAAAAATTAACTAACAGCGACAGATAACAGCAACATCATCAGTAACAGCATCATTAACAACAGCATCAAAGGCAATGGCAGTTATACGAGAGAAGTAACTATATCGTGGCTTGGTATCGGGGATTGGCCCCTTTACCTGGTCTTCTGGCCCCGAGGCGCGTTTTCTGTGGTCTTCCAGTCTTTTCTTCTGCGTGTGCTGCTTATCAGGGTGCCCGTCAGTAGAGAATGATAGCAATAGCAGTCTCAGGGGAAAAAGAAGGCAGCCATGTTGGAAGCTAGTTCATACCTAGCATAAAGTTAAGTCCCGGAAGTGTGGACAGGGAAAGAGACTATTGCTTGTGTAGCAGCAGTTCAGCGTCAATACCACGGGCCTCAAGGGATGGGGCAATTGTGTCTTGGGGAGTGAGTGAAGCATATACGTGGGGGGGGGGGCACTTTCCACCATTGCCAGTTGCAAACATACACTCAAGTTCAAAGTGGAAGTGGAGGCATCGGGGGTTGGTGGCCTCTCTATGGTTGGGTCCTCCACTAAATATGGACATAGGACCCTGTTGTGCGGGTACCCAGTGCGTAAAGGGCCTCCCTTGTCCGAGTTCGTCTTAAGACTCTTGTGTTGCTGTGGAAAGGGTGATTGTGGGCTGGGGTTGGGGATTGAGCTGTGGTGGTGTCGGGGTCTGTTACCTGGCCCTTGAGTCCTGGCAAAGAGTGAGAAGGAAGCTGGTGCCTATGTCTCTGCCAGTGGTCTCTTCTTGTGTTTCTGTGTTCTCAGTGCTCGTCCCAGTGACCAGCTTTCGGGCTTTTTCAGCGGAGGGAGCTGGTGTTGGAGCTGGACCGGTAGCCACGATAGTATGTCTAATGGGGTCATCTCGAGTTTCTACCATGTTTTCCCAAGGTCCTCCGGAGTTTTGATTGTTATTTGCTGGCCGTCTTTATATGTGGAGAGGCAGAACGGGAATAGCCATCTCACTGGAAGTTTTTTTGCACGCAGAGCCTCGGTCAGTGGCTTCAGTAGGCGTCTTTTTGCCAGGGTGCTGGGCGCAATATCTTGGAAAAGGAGGACAGTGTTGCTCTCGTAGGTCACCTCTTTCAGCTCTCTGGCACGTAGTAGTATAGCGGCAGTATCTGTATAGCTTAGCAATCCACAGATTACGTCTCTGGGTGGTTCTGATGGTGAGGGTCTGGGACGCAGAGCCCTGTGTATGCGTTCGATGACTATTTTGTCCGCTCTTTCTTCTCCCAATAGGGGTTGGAAGATCTGTGTGGCCACCGACTCCAGTGCCTCTGTAGCTATGGATTCTGGCAAGCCTCTGAAGCGTATGTTCTTTCGCCGGCTTCTGTTCTCCTGGTTTTCTATCTGGAGCATAGCTTGGTTTAAATGATCTTGTTGCGCTTTCATATTTGCCTGTAGAGCTAGGTTATGGTGTATCAAGTCCTGCTGCGTGCTCTCCAAGTCTTCCACTCTATGACCAATGTGTTGTACTTCAGTTTTAATGTCTGCAAGTTCTTTCATGACAGGCGAGATGGTTTGCGCGAGTAGCTTCCTGAGGAATGCGCGGGATATCGGACCTCTATCTGTGTCTGCATTGCGGTCTGAAGCCACCGAGGCGCTATCTTCGTCAGAGTCCTCTGAGTTTTGTTTGGTAATGCTTTCTTGGTGCGCTCTCTGATTATGCGCTGCTGGTGAACAATGTTTTTTCTTTAAGTATTTGTCCATTTCTGCCTGGTTTTTGCTGGGTCTTGGTGTATCTATGTGCTCTTTATTTCTGTCTTTTCCGATTTTAACCATTTTCTTGAGGAGGCTTGTGGCGGTTTGCCTTTGTGCTGTTATCCTTTATAATGCGTTCTATTGTAGCTACATATGCTCTGTTGTGCTATGGATGCGAAGGTAGACGGGGGTCCCGATGCTTCCCGTTACATTTTATTCTGTTAGAAGTGCATCTTGGTTCTAGTTCGCCAGTTGTAGCTGCGGTATTAGATTAGAACTCCACCGGGAGTTTGCAGCATGGAAGAGTGGAGTGAGGAGGGAAGGAGAGGGGGGGGGGGGGGGGGGAATGCCCACTTATGCAGCTGTGCAGGCTTGTAATGCGCACTAAGTTGGTGCTTGGGGCTCCCTTTTATTGCTAGGAGATCTTTGGGGGCTTCCCTCTGTGTACTAGGGTCACACAGGTATCAGCAGGGCTCTGTTTTTCTGGGAGCACAGGCCCACCCTCCCCCTCTGGTGGCTCTCACCTCTCCCCTCGGGCGTTTCTGCCTCCTCCCTGCGTCTCTGGTCTCCTGCAGGTGGGCTTCTGTCACCTCTGTCTCCCGGCCGGGGGTTGCCACAGGTTGGTGGGCGATCTAGCTGCCAGACCCTGCCACTTCCGGTCGGCCGGGGCCGACACTTTAGCCCGGGGATCCGCCTGGTGAAGTAGGCCGCGGCGGTGTTTTTGCTGCTAGGAGGCTCGGGGAGGTCTCGTTTTAAAGCTTAGCCTCCCGCGGTGCCAGCGGTACTAATTTCGGGCCCGGCTGTGGTCCCCAACTGGCCGGATTGCTCTTGGCATGCAGCATGCTCTGGAGCCTCTAAAATGGCGCCCTCTCCCGCTCCTGGCTAGGCCACGTCCCCTTTGCTCAATTTCAATCTGAACTCTCCTTGCTCTCAGGTAGAGTTGGTGCACTGGACTCTGCAAATAATATCACCACAGTAGTTCTTACTTCTGCGGTAGACCTGAAGAGTCCTGAGCTGGATAGCTATATGGCCACGTTTTACAAAAAAATTAACAATCTATTGCCCATCCTTCTACACGCTCTTAATTCTATATCCGCTGACATTTCTTTCTCCCCTGGTTCCACACTAGCCCATGTTGCGGTCCTCCCTAAGGATCGCCAGTTAGGCTTGTTTCACAACTGCATCACCTTGTTGAAATTGACGTGAGTCTATTAGCCAGTAAAGGTAAAGTCCATTTATAATGAAATATTACATTTATTTTATAATGAAATATTACATTCTATATTTTAAAGTCAAATGATGTAAACTTTGAACTTGAATATCTAAAAAAGTTTATGCTCCATTTTTTTGGAAATAAAGTAGGTAATACAGGTAAATGCAATCTCTTCTTGGTGTACGTGTAGTGCACAGGATTGTACACTCCATAAAAGGCTGTGGACTCCTGGGTGATGTAAAGTTGTAGATGTCACTGTAATACGCTAATTTGATGTTGGTTAACCACACTTCATCCCTTACAAGGTACAGCTTAGCTTACAGACACGATTCAGCTAGTTAGGAAAAAGATAGCTAGTAGAGATGAGCGAACACCAAAATGTTCGGGTGTTCGTTATTCGGAACGAACTTCCCGCGATGTTCGAGGGTTCGTTTCGAACAACGAACCCCATTGAAGTCAATGGGCGACCAGAGCATTTTTGTATTTCGCCGATGCTCGCTAAGGTTTTCATGTGTGAAAATCTGGGCAATTCAAGAAAGTGATGGGAATGACACAGAAACGGATAGGGCAGGCGAGGGGCTACATGTGGGGCTGCATCTCAAGTTCACAGGTCCCACTATTAAGCCACAATACCGGCAAGAGTGGGCCCCCCCCCCCTCCCAACAACTTTTACTTCTGAAAAGCCCTCATTAGCATGGCATACCTTTGCTAAGCACCACACTAGCTACAACAAAGCACAATCACTGCCTGGATGACACTCCGCTGCCACTTCTCCTGGGTTACATGCTGACCAACCGCCCCCCCTCCCCCCCACAGCGCACACCAAAGTGTCCCTGCGCAGCCTTCAGCTGCCCTCATGCCACGCCACACTCATGTCTATTTAGAAGTGCGTCTGCCATGAGGAGGAACCGCAGGCACACACTGCAGAGGGTTGGCACGGCTAGGCAGCGACCCTCTTTAAAAGGGGCGGGGAGATAGCCCACAATGCTGTACAGAAGCAATGAGAAATAGAATCCTGTGCCACCGCCATCAGGAGCTGCACACGTAGGCATAGCAATGGGGAACCTATGTGCCACACACTATTCATTCTGTCAAGGTGTCTGCATGCCCCAGTTAGACCGGGCTTTTTAATTCATAGACACAGGCAGGTACAACTCCCTATTGTGAAGTCCCTGTGGACCGACAGCATGGGTGGGTGCCAGGAAGCCACCGGCGGTACATAGAAATATCCCATTGCATTGCCCAACACAGCTGAGGTAGTAATGTCGTGCGTAATACAGGTGGGCTTCGGCCCACACTGCATGCCCCAGTCAGACTGGGGTTCTTTAGAAGTGTACAGATGTATTAAAAACTCCGTGTGCACCTACAGCATGGGTGGCTCCCTGGAACCCACCGGCGGTACACAAAAATATCCCATTGCATTGCCCAACACAGCTGAGGTAGTAATGTCGTGCATAATGCAGGTGGGCTTCGGCCCACACTGCATGCCCCAGTCAGACTGGGGTTCTTTAGAAGTGGACACATGTAGGTTAAACTCCCTGTGGACCCACTGCCTGGGTGGGTGCCAGGAAGCCACCGGCGGTACATAGAAATATCCCATTGCATTGCCCAACACAGCTGAGGTAGTAATGTCGTGCGTAATACAGGTGGGCTTCGGCCCACACTGCATGCCCCAGTCAGACTGGGGTTCTTTAGAAGTGTACAGATGTATTAAAAACTCCGTGTGCACCTACAGCATGGGTGGCTCCCTGGAACCCACCGGCGGTACACAAAAATATCCCATTGCATTGCCCAACACAGCTGAGGTAGTAATGTCGTGCGTAATACAGGTGGGCTTCGGCCCACACTGCATGCCCCAGTCTGATCGGGGTTCTTTACAAGTGGACACATGTAGGTTACACTCCCTGTGGACCCACTGCCTGGGTGGGTGCCAGGAAGCCACCGGCGGTACACAATAATATCCCATTGCATTGCCCAACACAGCTGAGGTAACGTCAGCTGTAATGCAGGTGGGCTAAAAATTAATTTGATTACACTGTAGGCGAGGGCCCACAAAAATTGCTGTATCAACAGTACTAATGTACATCCCAAAAATTGGCCATGGCCAGCCAAGAGGGCAGGTGAAACCCATTAATCGCTTTGGTTAATGTGGCTTAAGTGGTAACTAGGCCTGGAGGCAGCCCAGTGTAACGAAAAATTGGTTCAAGTTAAAGTTTCAACGCTTTTAAGCGCATTGAAACTTATAAAAATTGTTCAGAAAAATTATTTGAGTGAGCCTTGTGGCCCTAAAAAAAAATTGCCCGTTCAGCGTGATTACGTGAGGTTTCAGGAGGAGGAGCAGGAGGAGGAGGAGGAATATTAGACACAGATTGATGAAGCAGAAATGTCCCCGTTTTGGATGGTGAGAGAGAACGTAGCTTCCATCCGCGGGTGCAGCCTACGTATTGCTTACGTATCGCTGCTGTCCGCTGGTGGAGAACAGAAGTCTGGGGAAATCCAGCCTTTGTTCATCTTGATGAGTGTTAGCCTGTCGGCACTGTCGGTTGACAAGCGGCTACGCTTATCTGTGATGATTCCCCCAGCCGCACTAAACACCCTTTCCGACAAGACGCTAGCCGCAGGACAAGCAAGCACCTCCAGGGCATACAGCGCGAGTTCAGGCCACGTGTCCAGCTTCGACACCCAGTAGTTGTAGGGGGCAGAGGCGTCACCAAGGATGGTCGTGCGATCCGCTACGTACTCCCTCACCATCCTTTTACAGTGCTCCCGCCGACTCAGCCGTGACTGGGGAGCGGTGACACAGTCTTGGTGGGGAGCCATAAAGCTGGCCAGGCCCTTAAAGACTGTTGCACTGCCTGGGATGTACATGCTGCTCGATCTACGCACATCCCCTGCTACCTTGCCCTCGGAACTGCGCCTTCTGCCACTAGCGCTGTCGGATGGGAATTTTACCATCAGCTTGTCCGCAAGGGTCCTGTGGTATAGCAACACTCTCGAACCCCTTTCCTCTTCGGGAATCAGAGTGGGCAGGTTCTCCTTATACCGTGGATCGAGCAGTGTGTACACCCAGTAATCCGTTGTGGCCAGAATGCGTGCAACGCGAGGGTCACGAGAAAGACATCCTAACATGAAGTCAGCCATGTGTGCCAGGGTACCTGTACGCAACACATGGCTGTCCTCACTAGGAAGATCACTTTCAGGATCCTCCTCCTCCTCCTCCTCCTTAGGCCATACACGCTGAAAGGATGACAGGCAATCAGCCGGTGTACCGTCAGCAGCGGCCCAAGCTGTCTCTTCCCCCTCTTCATCCTCCTCATGCTCCTCCTCCTCCTCCTGTACGCGCTGAGAAATAGACAGGAGGGTGCCCTGACTATCCAGCGGCATACTGTCTTCCCCCGGCCCCCGTTTCCGAGCGCAAAGCAGCTGCCTTTATGGTTTGCAGGGAATTTCTCAAGATGCATAGCAGAGGAATGGTGACGCTAATGATTGTAGCATCGCCGCTCACCACCTGGGTAGACTCCTCAAAATTACCAAGGACATGGCAGATGTCTGCCAACCAGGCCCACTCTTCTGAAAGGAATTGAGGAGGCTGACTCCCACTGCGCCGCCCATGTTGGAGTTGGTATTCGACTATAGCTCTACGCTGTTCATAGAGCCTGGCCAACATGTGGAGCGTAGAGTTCCACCGTGTGGGCACGTCGCACAGCAGTCGGTGCACTGGCAGCTTAAAGTGATGTTGCAGGGTGCGCAGGGTGGCAGCGTCCGTGTGGGACTTGCGGAAATGTGCGCAGAGCCGGCGCGCCTTTACGAGCAGGTCTGACAAGCGTGGGTAGCTTTTCAGAAAGCGCTGAACCACCAAATTAAAGACGTGGGCCAGGCATGGCACGTGCGTGAGGCTGCCGAGCTGCAGAGCCGCCACCAGGTTACGGCCGTTGTCACACACGACCATGCCCGGTTGGAGGCTCAGCGGCGCAAGCCAGCGGTCGGTCTGCTGTGTCAGACCCTGCAGCAGTTCGTGGGCCGTGTGCCTCTTATCGCCTAAGCTGAGTAGTTTCAGCACGGCCTGCTGACGCTTGCCCACCGCTGTGCTGCCACACCGCGCGACACCGACTGCTGGCGACATGCTGCTGCTAACACATCTTGATTGCGAGACAGAGGAGGAGGAGGAGGAGGAGGGTGCTTTAGTGGAGGAAGCATACACCTCCGCAGATACCAGCACCGAGCTGGGGCCCGCAATTCTGGGGGTGGGTAGGACGTGAGCGGTCCCAGGCTCTGACTCTGTCCCAGCCTCCACTAAATTCACCCAATGTGCCGTCAGGGAGATGTAGTGGCCCTGCCCGCCTGTGCTTGTCCACGTGTCCGTAGTTAAGTGGACCGTGGCAGTAACCGCGTTGGTGAGGGCGCGTACAATGTTGCGGGAGACGTGGTCGTGCAGGGCTGGGACGGCACATCGGGAAAAGTAGTGGCGACTGGGAACTGAGTAGCGCGGGGCCGCCGCCTCCATGATACTTTTGAAGGACTCCGTTTCCACAACCCTATACGGCAGCATCTCAAGGCTGATGAATTTTGCGATGCGGACGGTTAACGTTTGAGCGTGCGGGTGCGTGGCGGCGTACTTGCGCTTGCGCTCGAACACTTGCGCAAGCGACGGCTGGACGGTGCGCTGAACTACACTGCTGGATGGGGCCGAGGACAGCGGAGATGAGGGTGTGGGTGCAGGCCATGAGGCGGTAGTGCCTGTGTCCTGAGAGGGGGGTTGCATCTCAGTGGCAGGTTGGGGCACAGGGGGAGAGGCAGGGGTGCAAACCGGAGGCGCTGAACGGCCTTCGTCCCACCTTGTGGGGTGCTTGGCCATCATATGTCTGCGCATGGTGGTGGTGGTGAGGCTGTTGGTGTTGGCTCCCCGGCTGAGCTTTGCGCAACAAAGGTTGCACACCACTGTTCGTCGGTCGTCAGGCGTCTCTGTGAAAAACTGCCAGACCTTAGAGCACCTCGGCCTCTGCAGGGTGGCATGGCGCGAGGGGGCGCTTTGGGAAACACTTGGTGGATTATTCGGTCTGGCCCTGCCTCTACCCCTGGCCACCGCACTGCCTCTTGCAACCTGCCCTGCTGATGCCCTTGACTCCCCCTCTGAAGACCTGTCCTCCTGAGTAAGCGTTGCACACCAGGTGGGGTCAGTCACCTCATCGTCCTGCTGCTCTTCCTCCGAATCCTCTGTGCGCTGCTCCCTCGGACTTACTGCCCTTACTACTACCTCACTGCAAGACAACTGTGTCTGATCGTCATCGTCCTCCTCACCCACAGAAAGTTGTTGAGACAGTTGGCGGAAGTCCCCAGCCTCATCCCCCGGACCCCGGGAACTTTCGAATGGTTGGGCATCAGTGACTATAAACTCCTCTGGTGGGAGAGGAACCGCTGCTGCCCAATCTGAGCAGGGGCCCGAGAACAGTTCCTGGGAGTCTTCCCGCTCCTGAGCATGTGTCATTGTAGTGGAGTGAGGAGACTGGGAGGAAGGAGGAGCAGCAGACAGAGGATTCGGATTTGCAGCACTGGACGGCGCAGAACTGCGTGTTGACGATAGGTTGCTCGAAGCACTTTCTGCCATCCAGGACAGGACCTGCTCACACTGCTCATTTTCTAATAACCGTCTCCCGCGTGGACCCATTAATTGGGCGATGAATGTGGGGACGCCAGAAACGTGCCTCTCTCCTAATCGCGCAGCAGTCGGCTGCGACACACCGGGATCAGGAGCTCGGCCTGTGCCCACACCCGGACTTGGCCCTCCGCGTCCTCGGCCGCGTCCACGTCCTCTAGGCCTACCCCTACCCCTCAGCATGCTGTATTACCAGTGATTTGATTTCACAGGCAGGAAATAAATTGGCGCAAGACTGCAGGCCAAATATAATTTTTTCCCTTTTTGGAAAACGAAAGGCCCCACTGCCTCTAGTGA
Source organism: Eleutherodactylus coqui (assembly GCF_035609145.1). Taxonomy (NCBI): domain Eukaryota; kingdom Metazoa; phylum Chordata; class Amphibia; order Anura; family Eleutherodactylidae; genus Eleutherodactylus; species Eleutherodactylus coqui. The sequence continues at coordinate 155,321,388 of NC_089840.1, forward strand.
ATGAATAATCTAAGTTTAATAACTGTGCTGTGTCCCTGCTAATGTGTCACAGAACGTGAGGGTAGCAGAGTTATTATAACTCTGGCAGAGCAGGTATTTTTTTCCCAATTAAGGAAAGCAAATGGCGAAGCCAGCAGTAAAGTGTAGCTGGGTGCGTCTGATTTTTCAACGTTGTTCACGCAGCTCACACGTGTCCACAGCCCTTAGGACGGACAGAGGCTGGACAAATAGATTTGTTCTCAGTTTTTTTCAACCAAAAGGCAGCACTGCGTATATTCTATGAACATGAGAAGTTTAATAACTGTGCTGTTTTCCTGCTAATGTGTCACAGAACGTGAGGGTAGCAGAGTTATTAACTGTGGCAGAGCAGGTATTTTTTTTCCCAATTAAGGAAAGCAAATGGCAAAGCCAGGAGTAAAACGTAGCTGGGTGCGTCTGATTTTTACAGGTTGCACACGCAGCCGACACGTGTCCACCGGCGTTAGGACGGACAGAGGCAGGACAAATAGAATTATTTTCCGTTTTTTTGCACCAAAAGGCAGCACTGCGTATATTCAATGAATAATAACTGTGTTGTGGCCCTGCCTATACAATTCTTTCCCTGCAGTATCAATGGAGGGTGCAATGCTCTGCAGAGGCGATTTTGAGAAGCAAAAAAAAATGCAGCACAGCTAACAGCAGCCTGGACAGTACTGCACACGGTTAAATATGGCCCTAGAAAGGACCGTTGAGGTTCTTGAAGGCTACACTCACTCCTAACACTCTCCCTGCCTATGCAACACTTCTGTCCCTAATGCCGGGTGCAACGCTCTGCAGAGCCGATTTTGAGAAGAAAAAAAATTGCCACTGCTAACAGCAGCCAACACACAGCTATCAGTGGCCCTAATAAGGACCTTTGGGGTTCTTGAAGCCTACACTAACTACCAATTCTTTCCCTACAGCAGCTCCGGTACAAACAGCACTGTCCCTCATCTAACTCACACGGCATCTGAGGCGAACCGCGGGAGGGGCCGACTTTTATGTTCGGGTGACACCTGATCTTCCCAGCCACTCACAGCAGGGGGTGGTATAGGGCTTGAACGTCACAGGGGGAAGTTGTAATGCCTTCCCTGTCTTTCAATTGGCCAGAAAAGCGCGCAAACGTCTCAGGGAAGGAAGTGAAAGTAACCCGAACACCGCATGGTGTTCGTTACGAATAACGAACATCCCGAACACCCTAATATTCGCACGAATATCAAGCTCGGAAGAACACGTTCGCTCATCTCTAATAGCTAGTGATATGTAGAAGGAAGCTATGGATTGGTTGGTAGATAGAAGTTAGAGTGAAAGAATAGGATGAGTTAGTTTAGTCAGTCTGAGGGTGAGTCTAAAGAAGGAAGCTGAGGAGCACGGAAGAAGGAGCCCCAGAGAAAGACAAATAAACTGATCAGTGCGGTGTTTTGTCTGTCACAGACCTTGCTCTGTAAACAGACTAGCGTCACAAACTGGACAGTTGCCCTTTTTCTCCTGTGGAAACCAGAAATGCACAGTTTCCAGGGAAGAGAGTAGCGGTGCCAGCATAACAGAAAGCTGCTTTTCCGCTGCTTCCCCATCTGGCTCTGGTTTGGCATACTGCATACGTTTTCATTTTGGCATGAATTTGAGAACAAGAGTACAAAAATATGAAAGCAGGAGAATTAAGTGAATTACCTTAGCAATTGTTTAGAAAATACAATTTTTAGAAAAAGCTACAAGTCAGGGCCCTCGTCAGTGTGTAGGTTAGAAAAGTTTCAGTATGTGTACACCCTAAGGGCTTATTTACACGAGCATATATTAGCCGACGTTTTCACAGCTGGCCGATATACACTTCCATCTGAGCAATCCCCCCACCCCCTTCCTAGCTCCCTGTTTCTCTCCTCCCCTCTGAGCAGTTTACAATGGGCGTGGACGGGGTGGAGCTAAGCACCCGCCCCCTCCCCGCCCCTTGTCTGCAGCCAGTAATGGGAGTGGGCAGGACAGAGCAGAACCCCACCCCCTCCTATTGCAGATGCCAGAGTGGAGGAGAGAGGCAGAGAGGTGGTGAGGGGGAGAGAAGGGGGGGTATTAAGTTGGAAGCGTATATCGGCCGGCTGTGAAAACGCCAGCCAATATACGCTGGTATACATAAGCCCTTAGGCTGCCTTCACACTGGCGTGAAAATCGTGCTCAATACGGTTGGCTGAGGGTACACATATGATAGGGATGGATCATTGGGATGTAGAAAACTGATCAAAACTTCCTGTAATGTTGCTTTAACATGCATGACAGTCAGTCGGTCATGCGCAGTACAAATTTTTTTTTTTTATATTTGTTTTTCCTGTGCCTTCACTAGGTGATGACGCGGGTAGCCATAGCCTATCCTCAATATCAATTATGGATGTGCTGCGGGTCGGACAACTTCCATTTACTTCAGTACAAGCTGTCCGTGTGGAATCTGCACTAAAATGGAACATGCTGTGATTTTTCCTCCGCTCTGAGAAATCACAAGTAGTTTCTGTGAGTGTGAAAGAAAAAACGATTTCCCATAGCATGTTTTGAACAGTATTTGCTGTGATCCTCTGTGTGGATGCCGACCACAGATTCCACAGCAAATATCCGCTCATGTACAGCCGGCCTCAGAGGCATCAAGTATGTACACTGGGGTTCCCCAGCTTCTGTGACCGCAGCCCAAAGCCAAACTGGTGTGTGGTGATGCAGAATCCACATTTGCCTGGCTGACAGTTTAACTTGGCCATGGATCCTGCTGCCACTGCAAACACCACATTCGATCTAGCCATGCATAATTGTGCATTCCAGGACCAAATTTTGTGTGTTTATGTTCTAGAAATCTCTCTAAACTTTTTGATAACCTCCAACACTAAATCTAGTAAGAATTAGAGATGGGCGAGCACCAAAATGCTCGGGTGCTCGATACTCGAGTCGAACTTTCCGCGATGCTCGAGGGTTTGTTTCGAGTAACGAACCCCATTGAAGTCAATGGGCGACTCGAGCATTTTTGTATATCGCCGATGCTCGCTAAGGTTTTCATTTGTGAAAATCTGGGAAATTCAAGAAAGTGATGGGAACGACACAAAAACGGATAGGGCAGGCGAGGGGCTACATGTTGGGCTGCATCTCAAGTTCCCAGGTCCCATTATTAAGCCACAATAGCGGCAAGAGTGCCCCCCCCCCTTCCCAACAATTTTTACTTCTGAAAAACCCTCATTAGCAAGGCATTCCTTAGCTAAGCACCACACTACCTCCAACAAAGCACAATCACTGCCTGCATGACACTCCACTGCCACTTCTCCTGGGTTACATGCTGCCCAACCCCCCCCCCCCCCCCCCCGCACGACCCAGTGTCCACAGTGCACACCAAAGTGTCCCTGCGCAGCCTTCAACTGCTCTCATGCCACACGCTGGCCTCATATTTTTATAAATAGTCACAGGCAGGTACAACTCCGCAATGGGAATTCCGTGTGCACCCACAGCATGGGTGGCTCCCTGCAACCCACCGGCGGTACATAAATAATTCCCATTGCATTGCCCAGCACAGCTGAGGTAACGTCAGATGAAATGCAGGTGGGCTTTGGCCCACACTGCATGCCCCAGTCAGACTGGGGTTCTTTATAAGTAGACACATGTAGTTACAACTCCGTGTGGACCCACAGCATAGGTGGGTCCCAGGAAGCCACTGGCGGTACATAAATAATTCCCATTGCATTGCCCAGCACAGCTGAGGTAACGTGAGATGAAATGCAGGTGGGCTTCGGCCCACACTGCATGCCACAGTCTGACCGGGGTTTTTAATACATAGACACTGGCAGGTACAAATCACTAATGTGAAGTCCCTGTGGACCCACAGCATGGGTGGCTCCCTGGAACCCATCGGCAGTACATAAACAAATCCCATTGCAGTGCCCTGCTCAGCAGAGCTAACGTCACATACAACACAGGTGGGCTTCAGCCCACAGTGCATGCCCCAGTCAGACTGGTAATATGTACCTTAACAGTAACCGCGTTGGTGGGAAATGGCCTCGCCACCATCATGTCTTTGGGAAGCCTCTGTTTCCACACCACAGTGACATAGCATTAGCAGCGGTATAGTCAGAGCCCAGAATTAGTTCCATTTCAGCGGTAGCATTAGGGACAGGCCCCAGTAACATATCACTAGCAGCAGTATAGGGGGAGCACAGTCTTAGTTCCATTTCAGTAGTAGTAGCAGTCAAGACAGGCCACAGTAACATTCCCATTGCAGCAGTTTAGGGAGATAACAGTCTCTTTCACATTTCAGTAGTTGCAGTATACACAAGGCCCCAGTTACATTTATGTAGCAAAAGTGTAGGCCAACCCCATACACCTTGCTGTATCATGAGTGCAGGCGAAGCCCATAAAAATTACTAGGATTACACTGTAGGCGAGGGCCCCAAAAAATTTGTGTACCAACAGTACTAATGTACCTCAGAAAAATTGCCCATGCCCAACCAAGAGGGCAGGTGAAACCCATTAATCGCTTTGGTTACTGTGGCTTCATTTGTAACTAGGCCTGGAGGCAGCCCAGTTAAAATAAAAATCGGTTCAGGTGCAAGTTTCAACGCTTTAATGAGCATTGAAACGTATAAAAATTGTTTAGAAAAACTATATGACTGAGCCTTGTGGGCCTAAGAAAAATTGCCCGTTCGGCGTGTTTCCGTGAGGTTTCAGGAGGAGGAGCAGGAGGAGGAGGATGAATAGAGAATACACAGATTGATGAAGCTAAAAGGTCCCCGTTTTTGATGGTGATAGAGAACGATGCTTCCATCCGCGGGTGCAGCCTACGTATTGTTTAGGTACCGCTGCTGTCCGCTGGTGGAGAAGAGAAGTCTGGGGAAATCCAGGCTTTGTTCATCTTTATGAGTGTAAGCCTGTCGGCACTGTCAGTTGACAGGCGGGTACGCTTATCCGTGATGATTCCCCCAGCCGCACTAAACACCCTCTCTGACAAGACGTTAGCTGCAGGACAAGCAAGCACCTCCAGGGCATACAGCGCGAGTTCAGGCCACGTGTCCAGCTTCGACACCCAGTAGTTGTAGGGAGCAGAGGCGTCACCGAGGACAGTCGTGCGATCGGCTACATACTCCCTCACCATCCTTTTACAGTGCTCCCGCCGACTCAGCCTTGACTGGGGAGCGGTGACACAGTCTTGCTGGGGAGCCATAAAGCTGGCCAAGGCCTTGGAGAGAGTTCCCCTGCCTGCGCTGTACATGCTGCCTGATCTCCGCGCCTCCCCTGCTACCTGGCCGTCGGAACTGCGCCTTCGGCCACTAGCGCTGTCGGATGGGAATTTTACAATCAGTTTGTCCGCCAGGGTCCTGTGGTATAGCATCACTCTCGAACCCCTTTCCTCTTCGGGTATGAGAGGGGAAAGGTTCTCCTTATACTGTGGGTCGAGCAGTGTGTACACCCAGTAATCTGTAGTGGCCAGAATGCGTGTAACGCGAGGGTCACGAGAAAGGCATCCTAACATGAAGTCAGCCATATGTGCCAGGGTACCTGTACAGAACACATGGCTGTCCTCACTAGGAAGATCACTTTCAGGATCCTCCTCCTCCTTCTCCTCCTCAGGCCATACACGCTGAAAGGATGACAGGCAAGCAGCATGGGTACCCTCAGCAGTGGGCCAAGCGGTCTCTTCCCCCTCCTCCTCATGCTCCTCCCCCTCCTCCTCAACGCGCTGAGATATAGACATGAGGGTGCTCTGACTATCCAGCGACATACTGTCTTCCCCCGCCTCCGTTTCCGAGCGCAAAGCGTCTGCCTTTATCTTTTGCAGGGAACTTCTCAAGAGGCATAGCAGAGGAATGGTGACGTAATGATTGCAGCATCGCCACTCACCATCTGGGTAGACTCCTCAAAGTTTCCAAGGACCTAGCAGATGTCTGCCAACCAGGCCCACTCTTCTGTAAAGAATTGAGGAGGCTGACTCCCACTACGCCGCCCATGTTGGAGTTGGTGATCTTGGCGCGACAAACCTTGCACACCCCAGTTCGTCGGTCATCTGCACTCTCAGTGAAAAACTGCCAGACCTTTGAGCACCTCGGCCTCTGCAGGGTGGCATGGCGTGAGGGGGCGCTTTGGGAAACAGTTGGTGGATTATTCGGTTTGGCCCTGCCTCTACCCCTGGCCACCGCACTGCCTCTTCCAACCTGCCCTGCTGCTGCACTTGCCTCCCCCTCTGAAGACCTGTCCTCAGTAGGCTTAGCAAACCAGGTGGGGTCAGTCACCTCATCGTCCAGCTGCTCTTCCTCCGAATCCTCTGTGCGCTCCTCCCTCGGACTTACTGCCCTTACTACTACCTCACTGATAGACAACTGTGTCTCATCGTCATCGTCCTCCTCACCCACTGAAAGCTCTTGAGACAGTTGCCGGAAGTCCCCAGCCTCATCCCCCGGACCCCGGGAACTTTCCAAAGGTTGGGCATCGGTCACGATAAACTCCTCTGGTGGGAGAGGAAACATTGCTGCCCAATCTCGTCAGGGGCCCGAGAACAGTTCCTGGGAGTCTGCCTGCTCCTCAGAATTTGTTATTTTCATGGAGTGAGGAGGCTGGGAGGAAGGAGGAGCAGCAGCCAGAGGATTCAGAGTTGCAGCTGTGGACGGCCTAGAAGACTGTGTGGTCGATAGATTGCTGGATGCACTTTCTGCCATCCACGACAGGACCTGCTCACACTGCTCATTTTCTAATAAAGGTCTACCATGTGGACCCATTAATTGTGAGATGAATCTGGGGACCCCAGAAACTTGCCTCTCTCCTAATCCTGCAGCAGTCGGCTGCGATACACCTGGACCAGGAGCTCGGCCTGTGCCCACACCCTGACTTGGGCTTCCGCGTCCTCGCTTGCGTCCACGTCCTCTAGGCCTACCCCTACCCCTCAGCATGGTGTATTACGAGTAGAGCAGAAACAGAACGCTATAATTAAATGTGCCGCTTATTGGCCTGTGGTTGGAGGCTGACTTCGCTTACGGAGCACACAGCAGAGCCAGGAAACAATTATGCGCAAGCCTGTAGTGAGACGTAGGTGCGTATGACTCAGCTACTGGAATTCACAGCGCAGAAGCAGGCAAGTGGCCAAAGGCCAGTGGTAGGCCTTAAGTATTTTGCTTCTATTTTTTTAAAATGGTGAGGTGAAACACCAAACAGACACTATATGCAGCGTATATTATGTATACTGTTTCCCTCTGGCGGGATGATGGCGGTCAGGTAACGGGCACAGCAGAGCCAGGAAACAATTATGCGCAAGCCTGCTGTAACGCTTAGCGGGGTATTAATCAGCGACTACTACCCCCAGCAGACACGCAGTACACTGAAGACGGTCACAGGCAGCGCAAATATAGTATTTTTCCCCAATTTTTTTGAAAAAGCCCACTGCCTATATAGACAGTATATCTCTTTCACCTTTCCCACTGTCCCTGCCTCACCAGTACTGCCCCTATACTCTGTAAAATGACTGCACACTGAGGACGCTATGGTCTGCACGTCCGATATCCAAAAAAAAAAAAATATTGTGCAACACTGCTAAAAGCAGCCTCAACAGTACTGCACACGGTCAGATGTGGCCCTAAGAAGGACCGTTGGGGTTCTTGAAGACGAATATAACACCTAACACTCTCCCTATAGCAGCTACAGCAAGACAGCACTTTCCCTGATCTCGGTCAGCATGCATCTGTGGCGAGTCCGCGGGCGGGGCAGATTTTAATACTCGGGTGTCACCTGATCTCCCCAGCCACTCACTGCAGGGGGGTGGTATAGGGCTGGAATGTCACAGGAGGAAGTTGTAATGCCTTTCCTGTCTTTCTATTGGCCAGAAAAGCGCGCACATTTCTCAGGGAAGAAACTGAAAGTAACTCGAACATCGCGTGGTGCTCGTCTCGAGTAACGAGCATCTCAAACACCCTAATACTCGAACGAGCATCAAGCTCGGACGAGTACGCTCGCTCATCTCTAGCAAGGATGTGTAATCTGTTAATGTCAAAATAATATCATCTTCGTATAACAATATTAAGTGAGTGTGATCCCAATGTATATTCCTTTAACTGAAATGCTTTCTCTAAGGGCCTGAGCTGATGGTTCTAGTGATATAAAAATCAGTGGAGACAATGGGCAGCCCTGCCTGCTACCGTTCATGATATTAAATCCATCCAATAAGGCACCATTTGTAAATACTCAGCCTGAGAGGTTTGAATAAAATGCAAAAATAGCTTAAAAAAAAGTCCCCAACACCCATTTTGTTCAGGGCCACAAGGCAGATGCAGAATCCCAAAGGGGGACCCCGGACACATGGCATACGCTGAGGAGCTGGGAGGGCAAGATGCTGGCTTGTCACGGCGGCATTTAGCACGCTCCCTCCCGGGGGGACACACGTGGCCAAGGCCAGGGCAGCGCTGGGTCTCTTCTGGACACCCCCGGCATGGGGATGCCCAATAAACGTTAGGACAGGAGAAGGGTTTGTCATGGGTTATGCCACCGTTCCAGTCCCCACTGGCATGAACATCAGTTGTATAGTACGCCAGGTCCCCGGGAACAGTCGGGGCCTGGAATAAACTTGAAACTTTAGTAATACAGGGCATAAATGACAAGTTTAGAACGTGCAGGAATGAGATGAAGCAAAATACCTCCACACGCAGATTCACACTTTAGAACGCCCGTGTGTGATATAAAATAAATAAAAATGCGCACCTCCACTTACAGGACTCAGATTTTTAGACATTTTAGTGTGAACAATGAAACTTAAGTACCTCCACCTGGCTGCCCCAGGCTTTAGGATTCGCGGACGTGAATTGATTAGATAAGACTACCTCTGCACTAGGTCTTGCCAAAAGAACACACACGTTCAACTCATGCTCTCTCATTTTGGGAGCTCACTCCTCTAGCAGGATTTCTGGTGGTGTGCAGGAAATCTCTCCTCCTCTTCCATCTCCAGCACATGAGGGCTGAAGGTGCCCCCATGAGCCTCTGTGCTTTTTCTCTCTCAACTCCAGATGATGGGACCCCTTTCCTGTTCTCATGTACTCACATTTATATTTTCTCTCATACCACGAGACAGGACATGAATTGATACTTTTGCAGACAGTCAGCTCATACTCTGCAGACATTTAACCCATCACACGCTGCAGCTGTGCAATACGCAAAATAGAATGACAAGACATTTTGCACAGGGCATCAACACAATACATGATATGTATGACATTATGGAGGGGGGCAGGAAAGCATGTACTGGGCCACTACATAGACGACTAGTTTATACAGTCAAACAATTTTTTCAATATCCAGGGTTAGAAGAGCTTTCACAGATTCGATATACTGTAGTGCGCTAGATTTAAAACCCTTCTTTTATTATCCAGTGCCTGTGGCCTTTCACAAGGTTTACTTAAAGGGGTTCTGACATGAAAAAAAAAAAAATTGTACTCACCTTGCCTGGCCTGGTCTGATCGCCAGGCATGTCCCCTCCAGCCGGCATCTTCTTCTGTGCCTTTAAAGCAGAGCAGGAGCGGTCAAAAAGACCGCTTCCTGCTCTGGTCCGTCCGTCAGGCACTTCCGAGGTCAACGGACGGACCGCCACAGCAAGCACGTCACAAGCAGTGCTTGCTGTGGGCGGCCCGTCCGTCCGGCTGAACTCCGGAGTGCTGAGCATGCGCAGTGGAGACGCGGCCCGTCCTGACTCCTGTCAGAGGGCACCTCTCCACTGCGCATGCGCGCGATCCCGGAGCGGCGCGGCTGCTGGAGGAAGAAGACTGCCTGCCGGGCCGCCCACAGCAAGCACTGCTTGTGACGTGCTTGCTGTGGCGGTCCGTCCGTTGACCTCGGAAGTGCCTGACGCTGCTGATTAGAGCCACCTGATTGGCTCTTCGGCACCACGTGACTGCACAACGTGCACCAATCAGGTGGCTCTAGTCAGACTGCTTAACCTAAGCAGAAAGTGCTAATATGCTGCCGGGAGATGACCCCCCGATGTCAACAACAACAGAAGAACAGGTAAGTATAAGATTTTTATGCTTTAGCAGCCATTAACCCATGGGTTCCCTGGGTCCATTAGGCAGACCAGGGAACAATAGCTGCTAAAGCATAAAAAAATTATTTGTGTCAGAACCCCTTTAATCTTCCCTGATCAATGAAGGCAAAATAGGTGCCAGCCTGGAGGCTCACATTTTTGCATACATTTTTATATCAGTATTTAGTAATAAAATAGCTTGGAAATTTTAGTGGACATCCGCATTCTTCTCTGGTTTAGGAAGGGTAACTATTGAATACATGCCAAAATGTCTCTTGGTCTACCAGATGCTTGGGATGAGGGAGTTTGTACGCCCTATCTATGATGAAATCCAGCAAGACGCACTCGGATAGCAATACTTTTACAAGTTCTGCCTTAGTTGGATTGGTTAAAGGATCTGAGAATGTTTAGATTGCAGAAGAGAAGGCTGTGAGGAGACTTAATAGGCGTCTACAAATATCTGAAGGGCTGTCACAGTGCAGAGAGGTCAGCCCTACTTTTATCTGCACAAGGAAACACTAGAAGCAATGGGATGAAACTGAAAGTGAGAAGACACAGATTATATATTAGACAGTCAGGGGGATCAATGAGTGGTTGCCACAGGAGGTCCCTTACTCTACAATTCTATTATTCTATTATGTTGGTTTTCACACATCCCTCCCCCTTTACTTTTGGTGTCCATTTTCATCCCCAGTCATCAGGCCCTTTCTGGCATCACTTCCTTTGCACTGATCTCTAGTAGGGATGGTATTTAATTCAAATAATGCTGCATTCACCTGTGTCCAATTTTGTTTTGAAATTTGAATAAAATCTGACCACAAAACACATACCATGCATACTTATGGGGTTTCCAAGACCCCATTCACTTCTAACAGAAAATCTTTGAGTGGATTTTTGGCACAAGAAAATGTGCTACAGAAATACGTAATATTCTATTTATCCCAGGGAATCCAATTAGCAGGTTCATGCTACCTGAACCACGAGCAGAGTGAACCCAGGGCAGATGTGCCCATTTGGCACTTTTTCTTCTTTTTTTCTGAAATGCAGTGGCATTTCAGAAAAAAAACATACTGAGAAGTTTGACTCAGAGCTTATCTGGACTCAACTCGGAGTCAAACAGGCAGGCTGTACCGTCACTATTGGACATGAATACTCTGCAGAGACTTACCGGCATGTGAACTGCTGAACAGTGAACTGAACACAAAAACTTGCCAGCAGGAGAACTCAAGCTAAACCGCAGAACTGTGGACTGGACACGAAACTCTCTGACATGACTGAGAAACAGACAAACATTCCGCCATCCCAACTCACGAACTGGTGAAACCAAACAGCTGATAAACACTCAAAACACGCACCAATTACACCCACATGTATAAACAGATAGAATAGATACAATATGAGGTGTGAGTTCTAATTTTGGCTAAGATACTTAAGCCCGTGAGCCCACTTCACGGGTCCTTGTTCTCTTGTGGCTTCCTACACTAACAAGACAACGAACCCCAGGAACCCTGCCTGCAATGCGGGGCGATAGTCCCATTAGGGATGACCCCATGCTGAAACCTAGGGACCTACCTCATTCTAGATGATAAAGGACCCACAGCAAGACACAGTTCACATTACACGTACTGAGAGCTGCACAGACACGCAGGAGCATGACACTGTTGACACTGAACTTTCTGAATGCTGCACAGACATCTCAGGCCGTGCTGGGCTTTCCTCGTTCCTTTCCCTACTTGTATGGGGAGAGGTTTGACAGTTTTGTTGATGTGGGCAGGGAAATCCTATGCAGCCCACCTGTTTGACTTGGAACTCCATTACAGCCAAGCTCTCTGTCAAGCTTTCAAGTGTTTTTTCTGAAATGCAACATTTGAGAATAAAATATATATGTGCCGAATGGGCATATCTGTTCTAGGTTTATGCTGCCCATGCTTCAGGCAGTATTAACCAGGTGAAAGATTCACATTAAAGGAAATCTGTCTGGTCCCTTATGCTGTCCTGGCTGCAGGCAACACAGTATAGTCTATGGGTTTCAACACTTACTTATAACAATCTTATACCAAGTTTTTTAAAACTTTCATTTGAAACAGTGCAGTGCACATCCAGAGGAGAATTCAGTGGTATTCAGACATGCAGTGTTACTGATATTCAAGAATTCACTTTCCCCCTGTCCTCTAATATTTTTCAATGTTTGATTGACAGGTCTCTCCTTATGCACAGTAGCTATGGACAAACCAATCCATCTGTAAGGTGTTAAATACCCATGCATATCTGTCTATGTGTATTGCTGCATATGACTTTATGTGTTTCTTTGGGGACCTTCAGAAAGGTCACTGTGTTGTTTGTATTAACTTTGCTGCTGTGGTTTAACAGGGAGTGAGCTACTGGTGATAAGCTGATCAGCTAGGTATAAAAGGCAGGCTATGGTGCAACTCAGCAGTTTTTGCAGTGAGCAGAGAACCTTGTGAGGAGTGAACTGCTCCAGTGCTACTGGTGAGCTGGGACTTCCTGCACCAGAGAGAAAGATAGAGTGCAACTCTAATTCCTGGAGTGGTGCTACTCAGGTGTTGCAACACGAGTGCCAAATGGAAGTCTGTTGATCATCCAATGAAATTTCAGCTGTACTTATTAACCACAAGTGCCAAGCTTTCACCATGAGTGGTTTTGCTCATCTTGATCAGCCGGGCTATAAAATTGATCTGATTTTTGAGGAAAATCATGAGAAAATCATATCTTTCCATAACGCCAGCTACAGTAGTCAGCATACAGCCAATTAACAGCGAAAGTGTCATGATGATGTCACCAAATGTGTCTTCCATCTTGCATATGGGCAGCATTTTCACTGGATGCCTGCATCGCATGACCTAGCCATCCCAAAAATAGGAACAGTGTAACCAACGGCCATTTTACAGCTGAGCACAGAACAGAGAAGCTTATGTAAAATGTGGTCTGTTCTTAAGGACAGATTCTAAAGGGGATATATTTCTCCTGGGTGTGAAAGGTTGTAAACCAGCAGAGATGTAAACGGGGTTGTATTAGGTGAACCAGAGAAAGAAGCTGCATCACATTTATATGCCTATATGAAACATGGTCTGTACATTGGAAGAGGGTATATTTCTGTGGTTGCCATCATATATAGCAGAAAGATAGACAAACTACACTTTGGCATAGAGAATATTGCAGTTCTCTGTTTGTGGCCTCAGACATCTTTCAAAGTTTCCTGTCCAGCCACTATAAATTATTTGCAGCTAGCAGTGGGGTTTGGGGAATTCAATTAAACTGTGCCAGATCGGGAGAGCTCACAAAGATACAAGTTATACTCTGTTGCCTTCTGTTATCACATATTATGCCTCCCAAGGATTGTGGCTTATTTAGTTGGTGGTGGTTTTTGGCGAATACACAAGAAAGATTTCCAAGCAGAGAAACACCAACTACACACTGCGCATGTCAGCAGCCTTAGATGTTCAAAGTCACCGGTCCAGCCACAACAAATTATTTACAGACATTCTGCCGCTAGTAGTGGGGTGAGTGTCAGTCAATTATGCTGTGCTAAACATGGACAGCTTACAAACATACAGGTTATACTGTGTGGCCTTCTGTTCTCACATATTGTAGCTTATTTAGTTTGGTGGTGTTTGTTTTGCTAATATAAAACAAAAGAAACCCAACAGGAAAACAGTAAATATACACATTATTGAGTATAAAAGGCTATGTTGTGATGTCAGAAGGCAGTCTCAGATTTGAGAACCTTGTTTCTCCTAGACTCAATATTCGTGCCAACACAGAATAAATCTTTGTTCATTTCCTATGTCCCTGAGTATCGCATTGGATGTCACATCGTATATCATATGAGGGCTCAGCCGGGATCTGATGCAGATTGGATATTTGCATCCACTCTTGTCTGTAGGTCAGGACGAAGAGGCTATGGAGATCAGACCATGGGGCCCCACCCCGTAACTTTCTCTTGGTAAAATGGATCACTCTCCTAGCCTGCTGCATCTACACTTTCAGACCAAGCAGTTGGAAACCCAAAGGGACTATGGAACTGAATGGCATACGGGGAAGTTTTGAAATCAGTTGAAAAGGTAAGACCCCGGTTCTAAGATATATTCTAAAGTTGTAAAGTAATATGTTTTGTGATTGTGAGATGATATGTCCTGTCAAGTTGTGTTAACAATTTAGTCTGAGACAATAGTAGGTAAAGGGCCTATCACGTAAGGGTAGAAGAGGATGCTGATCACATCCTGTATAACAAGCCTCAGTACTTTTGCCGGATTTTGGAAAGGAAGACGCTTTTTCATTCCGTAGTTATAAACAGTCCAGTGTTAAAAAAAAAACAAAAAACTGTGTAAAACTTGGAAATTATTTTCAGTGCATAAGGAAAACAGCGCCAACCAAGTGTGGGCAGTGCAATCTCACGATCACCGCTCGAATGCATGCTAAAAAAAACATCAGTAAATTGTATTGTAAAGTTAGTAATATGAAATTGGACACAAAAGGTTAAAATATTTGTGTAAAAAATAGCTAATAAAAATGCATGATGTTACAGCAAGCAATTTCCCATGTCTCAATTGTTCCTGTTGTGGAAATTTGGCGAAGGGGGGGGATTCCTTTTTTCATCCGTCTACAGGCAAGAGATATAAGATCAGAAGACACTATACATGCACTTCATCGTATGTTGTCTATTTAGTTGCCTGCCCATATGGACTAGGTTACGTGGGCAAGACAACCATAGAGATTAGAACTCGTATTACAAAACATAAAAGAACAATACGCACTAAATGTCTTGATCTGCCTATTTCAAAACATTTCCATGAAAGGAACCACAACATAAGCCAACTGCGTTTTTGTGTAATAGATGATGTCTTGGAATATAAAGTGTTAAGTTTCAGAATGCAATAAGTGTATGTTTCTTACCTTGTATTGGACTATTGGCCCTTAAATAGAAGGCTAAAACCTATGCTTTGTAGTGCCGGTAACTAGGATTTTAAAATAAGAAGTCAACAGACAAATTAAATAAGGCTAAGCTATGTTAACAGAGAAGACACACAGCTATAGCAGAAATATTGTCTAATGCAACAGCAATATTCTGACAAGTAATTTCTATGTCTGAGATGACCCTTAAGAGCTTTGAGAATATTTGGTAGATGTCAATAAGCCTTATAACCAATAGGATTTGTCACCTATGTAACACTAATCTTTGTTCCAAGTAACTCTTAAATACGCTCACGTCTTTCTGTATAAGAGTTGGTAATGTTGATAATTATCATGGCGTCATTAATAGGTTGCTGGTCTGCATGGTGAACTACATATATCAGAATGGTCTGGCACCCTGTATCCACTATGTGTGGGAGTGTACGCCAAGCAGCCACCCCCCTCATTATCAAGAGGCAGTGTGAGTGGCTGTCTTATCGGTGTCCTGCACAGGTGTTATTCGCTCCTCTATTTGGTAGTCAGCTACCTGCATGGTGAGAGGATGCATCTATATGCACTCCTCACGCAGTAAGTAACGGCCATTTTCTGTGATTGTTTTTAATTTTTTATTTCCCCTTCTGTGATGCATTGATAATAAAGTAGAATTCATTAAGTTCTCATGGAGAAGTGTCTTGACATAACATGGAGTGATTTCATGCTCTTCTCATCATGGGCTTCCATATCTACCAATTTGGCACCTGGCAACGAGGTCATCAGATTGGTACCAGTGTGGTCCGATAACAGCTGACACCCGGCACAGGGACCGAGTGACCAGAACCTCTGACCCGACTTACTCTCGAACGGACAGAATGCACAGACCCATAATCAGGACAAAGACGGCTCGTAAGAAACCGTTATTCTTATCCCTTATTGTGTCTCTGTGATTCTGTCTGGTCAAAGTTGTGTAAGTGTGTTCATTTATATTGAGTGGTTCATTTAAGGTCTAAACTCGGTCTAGTTTACGACTAAGAACCCTGTCAAATAGGCAGTCTCATTGTCTAGGTTTGAATAATTGTGTACCCCAGTGTGTTTAAAGGCCATAATAGTATCAACAGGTTGGATAATTGTCGTAGTGTGGTTATTCTACGATCTAAATTCCCTAATCTACTGGTAACGTGTTCCGGATCCCTGATGAGGGGACCAATGGTTTAGGTGGGTCCTGCACTGTGAAGCCTGAGTTTTTAGGGTCACGCAGCAGGAACACCTGTGTATATGGTTTAAGTGGGTTCTGCACTGTGAAGTCTGAGTTTTTAGAGTCACGCAGTGGGAACACTTGTACTGTATGTTGTCTGTAGGAAAAGTGTCTGACTTGTGACAGGAATCTCTTACCATAGACGACATGATATCCTCAGACGGGGTTAC
This sequence comes from Eleutherodactylus coqui, assembly GCF_035609145.1. Lineage (NCBI taxonomy): Eukaryota > Metazoa > Chordata > Amphibia > Anura > Eleutherodactylidae > Eleutherodactylus > Eleutherodactylus coqui. The sequence goes on from NC_089840.1 coordinate 155,337,745, forward strand.
CCTCTCCTCAGATAAGGAGGAAAAAGGTTATTAAAAATCCATATAGATTACCAGTGAAACATGGGTAACGGATGGTTTTAAGAAAGCCACCTTGGATGAGTCAGAATGGACAATGGCCCAAAACATAGTAAGGAATATGGAAGGTAAAGAGATAGCTAAAGAATGTAAGGCTTTGATGTCTATTATGAAACAGGACACCAGACATGGGACCCTTAGTCCCTGTCTGTGATCAAATGCAATGATAGAATATAAAGGTAGTTTTAAAGATGCTAAACTCCTGGAGGCAGCTGAAGGTTGGGACAGATATGCCCGCCTGGTTGCTAAAGGGAAGATATAAGAAAGAATTGAAAATGATGGTGTCAGTAAGTGCAGAATAAGAATGCCAGATCCTGAGAAACAGAGGTTGTCTACAGTTAGCAGGAGTTTATGACTGCTGTTATAAAGACCTAGAAGAAGTGGCCAGGCATAAGGCTGATCCCTTCTTTTCCCCCTTGATGATGGAGGAATTTAATCCACCACCTGACCCTAAGATGTCAGGTTTAGGGGCTACTTTCCTACGTCATCTGAAAGACTGGGCTTCAAAGCGTATGACAGAGTTAGGAATTAGCCTGCATGATGTTAGGCAGGAGAAGACAGAATCAGCAGAAAATTTTTTGTCTAGGATTCTGGTAGCGTGGAGGGACTTGGGATACAGTCCTAATGTCCCTGCACATGCCCAACTTCTTACGCAAGCCTTTGTGGGAGGTCTCATAAAGACCCTGAAGGACAAATTAGAAGCTGCCCGTCCTGAATGGCGTACTCTAGAGGCTCAGGCTCTTCTTCAAGTTGTCCGCGGTTAGGAGCTAGGCTCCTGTACCACGGTGCTTGTAGACCTGGAAAATAATGAATCCCGAAAACCTATCACTTGCTACAACTGTGGCAAACAGGGCAACATGCGTAGATAATTTAGGGCACCCCCTAAGGCTCAGAATAGACAGTCCAAATCCAGACCGTCCTCCTCTGACCATTAGAAAACAGGCAATCCGGTGTCTGTACTCATTGATGACGTCTGCCCTTTGCAAGTTAGTAAATCCAGAAAGGGCCCATTACCTATTGTCTCTGACTGTAGGTTTAGAAGGCCCTCTCCCATTTCTCATAGACACCTGAGCAGCCACTAGTGTAATACACAGCAGACATGTCAAAGAGAGTGACGTCAGTAAACAAAGCCTTTTATGTGTAGGAGTAGATAGAACACTAAAAGATACTCCTTTGTCTAAGCCAGTGGAAGTGAAGTTCACAACCAATTATTCTCTGACTACTCGATTGTTGCTTAGTGAAACCACTCCTCTCAATCTATTAATAGCGGATTTGCTGCATAAAATCCACACCTCTTAGAGTTCAGGGAGGATGGGTTGATTAAAATCACAGGTCAGTTAGCAGAGAAAGAAATCTATATACTAGCTGCATTGAACAGGCAAAAAACAGGCATTCCACACACTCTACCATCCTCAAAGCAGTGGGAGAGTAGAGAGGCTAAATGGGACACCTTGGCCTGAGTGTCTTTCTTTGTCTCTTTTATCAATAAGACACACGCCTACCATATGTTACCTCCATTGCAGGATGTCTGGTGGATTTGTGGTAATGGTAGGATGCATGCAACCCTGCCCAAATTTTGGAAAGGTAGGTGCGCACCTACAAAAGTGCTCCTCCCCTTTCAGCTGTTCGCAGCTGGGTGAATAGGACCCACAAAGACACCCCCACCAGGACATAAATAATCTCTGCGTGGCCTGCCATGTAATCTCCCTGGTGGATCTTGTGTTGCAGGTATTTATATTGATGAAATAGGGGTACCCAGGGGAGTGACAAATGAGTTTAAAGCCAGAAACCAGATTACAGGAGGAATCAAATCATTCTTTTGTCCTTGGTGCACAATTAATAAAAATATTGATTGGATTAATTATATATATTATAATCAACAGAGATTTGTAAACTACACCAGAGATGCCATACAAGGATTGGTGGAACAACTAGGACCAAAGTCCTCTATGGCCTTTAAGAACCGACTTGCTTTGGACATGCTCCTAGCAGAGAAAGGAGTCTGCAAGATGATTGGGGATTCATGCTGCACCTACATCCCCAACAACACGGCTCCAGACGGATCAGTGACTAAAGCTTTGCATGGACTACTAAGTCTATCTATTGAACTTGCAGAAAATTCTGGTGTTTATGATCCATTTACATCATGGTTGGAGGACAATTTTTGGACAATGGAGTGCTTGGATCATGTCTCTTCTTACCACTTTGACCATTATAGTAATTGCTTTTGTAGTAGTAGGTTGTTGTATAGTATCTTGTATACGCCGCATATTGGCCAAATCTGCTGAAAAAGTGATACCCACTATGATAGCACAGAAAGGTATCTATGCCCAGCTCTTAAGCGCACCCGGCTGTTATCATTCTTGTATTGGTCAGAACAATAGTGAAATGTAATTAAAAGGCTGACAGACATCACTAGGATGTATTGAAGTACTTCAAATATTTTCTGTTCTGGAACAAGATAAGAAACAATAGGGGGAAATGTCCTTATATATATATATATAAAAAGACGAAAGCACTCAGTGACTCACTCACTCACTGACTCGCCACTAATTCTCCAACTTCCAGATGTCGTAGAAACATGAAATTTGGCATAAGCATAGATTATGTACAAAATAGGAAAAGTAAAGAGGTCCCAACTCGATTATTTAATTCTAGCGCAAAAGAGTTAGCGTCCAAATTTTATGTATGGAATCTAATTCTCTCACTTCCCGATGTTGTAGAAACTTGAAATTTGGCACGGGAATTGACTATGTCCTAAACAGGAAAAGCTAATGGGTCCCAACTCGATTATTCAATTATAAGCGCAAAAGAATTAGCGTTCAAATTTTACGAACGGAATCTAATTCTCTCACTTCCCGATGTCGTAGAAACATAAAATTTGGCACAAATATTGATTATGTCCTAAACAGGAAAAGCTAAAGGGTCCCAACTCGATTATTCAATTATAAGCGCAAAAATTTTAGGTAAGTAATTGAATTCTCTCACTTAAAATTTGGCACGAGCATTAATTATGTCATAAATAGGAAAAGTTAATGGGTCCTAACTCGATTGTTCAATTCTAAGCGCAAAAGATATAGCGTCCAAATTTTACGTATATAATCTAATTCTCTCACTTCCCGATGTCATAGAAATTTGGAATTTGGCACGGGCATTGATTATGTCAAAAATAGGAAAAGCTAATGGGTCCCAACTCGATTATTCAATTCTAGCGCAAAAGAATTAGCACCCAAATTTTACGTATGGAATCTAATTCTTTCACTTCCTGATGTCGTAGAAACATGAAATTTGGCACGAGCATTGATTATGTCATAAATAGGAAAAGTAAATGGGTCCCAACTAGAGATGAGCTAACGTACTCGTTTAGGGCGATTTCGCAATCGAGCATCGCTTTTTTTGAGTAACTGACTACTCGAACGAAAAGATTCGTGGGGCGCCGGGGGGGGGGGGGGGGGGGGGCGCGGAGTGCGGCGTAGTGGAGCGGGGGGGTAGCAGTGGGGAACAGGGGGGAGCTCTCTCCCCCGCCCCACTCCCCTCTGCAACCCCCAGCTCACTCCCGGCGCCCCCCGAATCTTTTCACTCGAGTAGTCAGTTACTTGAAAAAAAGCGATGCTCGATTGCGAAATCGCCCTAAACGAGTACGTTTGCTCATCTCTAGTCCCATAGTCCCAACACGATTATTCAATTCTAAGCACAAAAGAATTAGCGTCCAAATCTTACGTACATATGGGCTGAACATGGGATATAATTATCCCAGTCATCTAATCCTTTCATTTTTCTTCTGTTTAATTTGTCTCATTTTAGAATTTTTAATTAATTATTAGAGATGAGCGAGCACGCTCGGATAAAGCAGTTACTCGAGTGAGCATCGCTCTTCTGAGAGTGAGAGAGATCTTTATTTAGTACTTTTTTTTTATTTTATATAGCTACGATATATTTATGATGTACTTAGATGATGTAAGTAGGTGAAGTGGATAATTTGGTTTAACCTAGTTAGTTTCTCTGAGAGTGGTGTTATTTGATTTATTTATTTGGTTAATATTACTAGGGGATTTTATTTTGTAATATCATAACTTATTAGTATTCATTGTGATATTTATATTAATATATTAGATTATTTGTATTATATTATTTTCCTATTTATGACAATCAATGCCCGTTCCAAATTTCATGTTTCTATGACACCAAGAAGTGAGAGAATTAGATTCCGTGAGTCAAATTTGGACGCTAGTTCTTTTGTGCTAGAATTGAATAATCGAGTTGGGACCCATTAACTTTTCCTATTTATGACATATTCAATGCTTATGGCAAATTTCATGTTTCTATGACATTGGGAAGTGAGAGATTTAGATTATGTACATAAAATTTCGATGCTAATTCTTTTGCGCTAGAATTAAATAATCGAGTTGGGACCCATTAGCTTTCCCTATTTATGACATAATCAATGCTCGTGCCAAATTTCAAATTTCTATGACACCGGGAAGTGAGAGAATTAGATTCCGTACATAAAATTTGGACGCTAATTCTTTTGCGCATAGAATTGAATAATCAAGTTGGGACCTATTAACTTTTCCTATTTATGACATATTCAATGCCCGTGCCAAATTTTAAGTTTCTATGACATTGGGAAGTGAGAGATTTACATTATGTATGTTAAATTTCAACGCTAATTCTTTTGCGCTAGAAATGAATAATCGAGTTGGGACCCAATTACTTTTCCTATTTTGGAGATAATCTATGCTTTTGCCAAAATTCATGTTTCTACGACATCAGGAAGTTGGAGAACTTTTGGCGAGTCAGTCAATCAGTGAGTGAGTCAGTGAGTGAGTCAGTGAGGGCTTTCGTCTTTATATATATATATATACTAGCTGATATACCCGGCTTTGCCAGAGTTAATTTGGTACTGGTGTTTATCTGGTGTTCACACGGAAAATCTTCTGAAGTCGTAGTTACTTTAGAGATACCGGAAAAACATATGTTCACCATTTTGCATAGTTCTCTGCGTTACCCAGGAAACACCACGGGGAGGTAACCATGCGACGTTTCCTTCATATAAAATGACATCAGGAAGTCTGAGAATTAGATTCCATACGTAAAATTTGGACACTAATTCTTTTGCACTTAGCATTGAATAAATCGAGTTGGGACCCATTAGCTTTTCCTATTTATGACATAATCAATGCTCGTGCCAAATTTCACGTTTCTATGACACCGGAATATGAGAAAATTACATTCCGTACGTAAAATTTGGACGCTAATTCTTTTGCACTTAGCATTGAATAATCGAGGTGGGACCCATTAGCTTTTCCTATTTATGACATAATCAATGCCCGTTCCAAATTTCAGGTTTCTATGACACCAAGAAGTGAGAGATTTAGATTCCATACGTAAAATTTGGACGCTAGTTCTTTTGCGCTAGAATTAAATAATCGAGTTGGGATTAGAGATGAGCGAACGTACTCGTCCGAGCTTGATGCTCATTCGAGTATTAGCGTGTTCGAGATGCTCGTTATTCGTAACGAGTACCACGCGATGTTCGGGTTACTTTCACTTTCATCTCTGAGACTTTAGCACGCTTTTCTGGCCAATAGAAAGACAGGGAAGGCATTACAACTTCCCCCTGCGACGTTCAAGCCCTATACCACCCCCCTGCAGTGAGTGGCTAGCGAGATCAGGTGTCACCCGAGTATAAAAATCGGCCCCTCCCACGGCTCGGCACAGATTTATTCTGACATACATAAAGTGCTGTCTTGGTGGGGCTGCTATAGGGAGAGAGTTAGGAGTAGAGATGAGCGAGCACCAAAATGCTCGGGTGCTCGTTACTCGAGACGAATTTTTCGCGATGCTCGAGGGTTCGTTTCGAGTAACGAACCCCATTGAAGTCAATGGGCGACCCGAGCATTTTTGTATATCGCCGATGCTCGCTAAGGTTTTCATTTGTGAAAATCGGGGCAATTCAAGAAAGTGATGGGAACGACACAGCAACGGATAGGGCAGGCGAGGGGCTACATCTCAAGTTCACAGGTCCCACTATTAAGCCACAATAGCGGCAAGAGTGCCCCCCCCCAACAACTTTTACATCTGAAAAGCCCTCATTGGCAATGCATACCTTAGCTAAGCACCACACTATCTCCAACAAAGCACAATCACTGCCTGCATGACACTCCGCTGCCACTTCTCCTGGGTTACATGCTGCCAAATCCCCCCCCCCCCCCAACGACCCAGTGTCCACAGCGCACACCAAACTGTCCCTGCCCAGCCTTCAGCTGCCCTCATGCCACGCCACCCTCATGTCTATTTATAAGTGCGTCTGCCACAGGAAAAGCAGGCACACACTGCAGAGGGTTGGCACGGCGAGGCAGCGACCCTCTTTAAAAGTGGCAGGGCGATAGCCCACAATGCTGTACAGAAGCAATGAGAAATCCAATCCTGTGTCACCTCCATCTGGAGCTGCACACGTGGGCATAGCAATGGGGAACCTATGTGCCACACACTATTCATTCTGTCAAGGTGTCTGCATGCCCCAGTCAGACCGCGTTATATATATATATATATATAGTGTCACAGGCAGGTACAACTCCGCAATGGGAATTCTGTGTGCACCCACAGCATGGGTGGCTCCCTGGAACCCACCGGCGGTACATAAAAATATCCCATTGCATTGCCCATCACAGCTGAGGTTGTATCGTCATGTTTAATGCAGGTGGGCTTCGGCCCACACTGCATGCCCCAGTCAGACTGGGGTTCTTTAGAAGTGGACACAGATGCATTTACAACTCCCTGTGGACCCACAGCATGGGTGGCTCCCTGGAACCCACCGGCGGTACATAAATATATCCCATTGCAGCGCCCAACACAGCTGATGTAACGTCAGCTGTAATGCAGGTGGGCTAAAAATTAATTTGATTACACTGTAGGCGAGGGCCCACAAAAATTGCTGTATCAACAGTACTAATGTACCTCTGAAAAATTGCCCATGCCCAACCAAGAGGGCAGGTGAAACCCATTAATCGCTTTGGTTAATGTGGCTTAATTGGTAACTAGGCCTGGAGGCAGCCCAGTAAAAATAAAAATTGGTTGAGGTGAAAGTTTCAACGCTTTAATGAGCATTGAAACGTATAAAAATTGTTCAGAAAAATTATATGACTGAGCCTTGTGGGCCTAAGAAAAATTGCCCGTTCAGCGTGATTATGTGAGGTTTCAGGAGGAGGAGCAGGAGGAGGAGGAGGAATATTATACACAGATTGATGAAGCTAAAAGGTCCCCGTTTTGGATGGTGATAGAGAACGATGCTTCCATCCGTGGGTGCAGCCTACGTATTGCTTAGGTATCGCTGCTGTCCGCTGGTGGAGAAGAGAAGTCTGGGGAAATCCAGGCTTTGTTCATCTTGATGAGTGTAAGCCTGTCGGCACTGTCGGTTGACAGGTGGGTACGCTTATCCGTGATGATTCCCCCAGCCACACTAAACACACTCTCTGACAAGACGCTAGCCGCAGGACAAGCAAGCACCTCCAGGGCATACAGCGCGAGTTCAGGCGACGTGTCCAGCTTCAACACCCAGTAGTTGTAGGGGGCAGAGGCGTCACCGAGGACGGTGCTGCAATCGGCTACGTACTCCCTCACCATCCTTTTACAGTGCTCCCGCCAACTCAGCCTTGACTGGGGACCGGTGACACAGTCTTGCTGGGGAGCCATAAAGCTGTCAAAGGCCTTAGAGAGTGTTCCCCTGCCTGCGCTGCACATGCTGCCTGATCTCTGCGCCTCCCCTGCTACCTGGGCCGCAGAAATGCGCCTTCGGCCACTAGCGCTGTCGGATGGGAAGTTTACCATCAGTTTGCCCACCAGCGCCCTGTGGTATAGCATCATTCTCGAACCCCTTTCCTCTTCGGGAATGAGAGTGCAAAGGCTCTCCTTATACCGTGGATCGAGCAGTGTGTACACCCAGTAATCCGTAGTGGCCAGAATGCGTGTAACGCGAGGGTCACGAGAAAGGCATCCTAACATGAAGTCAGCCATGTGTGCCAGGGTACCTGTACGCAACACATGGCTGTCCTCACTCGGAAGATCACTTTCAGGATCCTCCTCCTCTGGCCATACACGCTGAAAGGATGACAGGCAAGCTGCATCTGTACCCTCAGCAGTGGGCCAAGCTGTCTCTTCCCCCTCCTCCTCATGCTCCTCCCCCTCCTCCTCCTCCTCCTCTGGGCATACACGCTGAAAGGATGACAGGCAAGCAGCATCTGTTCCCTCAGCAGTGGGCCAAGCTGTCTCTTCTCCCCCCTCCTCATGCTCCTCCCCCTCCTCCTCAACGCGCTGAGATATAGACATGAGGTTGCTCTGACTATCCAGCGACATACTGTCTTCCCCCGCCTCCGTTTCTGATTCCAAAGCATCTGCCTTTATGCTTTGCAGGGAACTTCTCAAGAGGCATAACAGAGGAATGGTGACGCTAGTGATTGCAGCATCCCCGCTCACCATCTGGGTAGACTCCTCAAATTTTCCAAGGACCTGGCAGATGGCTGCCAACCAGGCCCACTCTTCTGTAAATAATTGAGGAGGCTGACTCACACTGCGCAGCGCAAGTTGGAGTTGGTATTCCGCTATAGCTCTCCGCTGCTCATAGAGTCTGGCCAACATGTGGAGCGTAGAGTTCCACTGTGTGGGCACGTCGCACAGCAGTCGGTGCACTGGCAGATTAAACCGATGTTGCAGGGTCCGCAGGGTGACAGCGTGCGTGTGGGATTTGCGGAAATGTGCGCAGAGCTGGCGCACCTTTCCGAGCAGGTATGGCAAGTGGGGGTAGCTTTTCAGAAAGCGCTGAACCACCAAATTAAAGACATGGGCCAGGCATGGCACGTGCGTGAGGCTGCCGAGCTGCAGGTCCGTTGTCACACACGACCATGCCCGGTTGGAGGCTCAGCGGCGCAAGCCAGCGGTCGGTCTGCTCTGTCAGACCCTGCAGCAGTTCGTGGGCCATGTGGCTCTTCTCTCCTAAGCTGAGTAGTTTCAGCACGGCCTGCTGACGCTTGCCCACTGCTGTGCTGCCACGCCGTGTGACACCGACTGCTGGCGACGTGCTGCTGCTGCTGACACATCTTGATTGCGAGACAGAGGTTGCGTAGGAGGAGGAGGAGGGTTTAGTGGAGGAAGCATACACCCCTGCAGATACCACCACCGAGCTGGGGCACGCAATTCGGGGGGTGGGTAGGAAGTGAGCGGTCCCAGGCTCTGACTCTGTCCCAGCCTCCACTAAATTCACCCAATGTGCCGTCAGGGAGATATAGTGGCCCTGCCCGCCTGTGCTTGTCCACGTGTCTGTTGTTAAGTGGACCTTGGCAGTAACCGCGTTGGTGAGGGCGCGTACAATGTTGCGGGAGACGTGGTCGTGCAGGGCTGGGACGGCACATCGGGAAAAGTAGTGGCGACTGGGAACCGAGTAGCGCGGGGCCGCCGCCGCCATCATGCTTTTGAAAGCCTCCGTTTCCACAAGCCTATACGGCAGCATCTCTAGGCTGATCAATTTTGCAATGTGCACGTTTAACGCTTGAGCGTGCGGGTGCGTGGCGTTGTACTTGCGCTTGCGCTCAAACTGTGGCGCTAGCGACGTCTGAACGCTACGCTGAGAGACATTGCTGGATGGGGCCGAGGACAGCGGAGGTGAGGGTGTGGGTGCAGGCCAGGAGACGGTACTGCCTGTGTCCTCAGGGGGGGGAGGTTGGATCTCAGTGGCAGCTTGGGGCACAGGGGGAGAGGCAGTGGTGCAAACCGGAGGCGGTGAACGCGCATCGTCCCACCTTGTGGGGTGCTTGGCCATCATATGCCTGCGCATGCTGGTGGTGGTGCCTCCCCAGCTGATCTTGGCGCGACAAAGGTTGCACACCACTGTTCGTCGGTCGTCAGGCATCTCTGTGAAAAACTGCCACACCGTAGAGCACCTTGACCTCTGCAGGGTGGCATGGCGCGAGGGGGCGCTTTGGGAACCAGTTGGTGGATTATTCGGTCTGGCCCTGCCTCTACCCCTGGCCACCGCAGTGGCACGGCCTGTGCCCACACCCTGACTTGGGCCTCCGCGTCCTCGCCCGCGTCCACGTCCTATAGGCCTACCCCTACCCCTCAGCATGGTGTATTAGCAGTAGTGCAGAAACAGAACGCTGTAATTAAATGTGCCGCTTATTGGCCTGTGGTTGGAGGCTGATTTCGTTTACGGAACCCCAGGAAATAATTTGGCGCAAGCCTGCTGTAACACTTAGCTGGCTGCGTATTTATTTGGAGAACTACTACCCCCAGCAGACACGGACCCAGAACACTGAGCAGAGTGACAGGCAGGCCAAATAGATTTTTTTCAAATACTTTTTTTTCAAAAGGACCACTGCGTATATTCAATCTATAATATATGTCTTCTGGCCCTGCCTACACAATTCTGTCCCTGATGTGTGTGTCACGGAACTGCAGTGTTGCACTGTTATTAACTGCAACAGACCGGTGATTTCAGAGCCAGGAAATAATTTGGCGCAAGCCTGCTCTAACACTTAGATGGCTGCGTATTTATTTGGAGAACTACTACCCCCAGCAGACACAGACCCAGAACACTGAGCAGAGTGACAGGCAGGCCAAATAGATTTTTTTCAAATATTTTTTTCAAAAGGACCACTGCGTATATTCAATCTATAATATATGTCTTCTGGCCCTGCCTACACAATTCTATCCCTGGAGTATTACTGCAGGGCGCAATGCTCTGCACGGCCGATATACCAAAAAAAAAAAAAAAAAAATGTGCACCACTGCTAAAAGCAGCCTCCACAGTACTGCACACGGTTAGATGTGGCCCTAAGAAGGACCGCTGTGGTTCTTGAAGCCTACACTAACTCCTAACACTCTCCCTATAGCAGCTCCAACACAATACCACTGTCCCTTAGCTATCTCACAACGCATCTGAGGTGAGCCGCGGGAGGGGCTGATTTTTATACTTGGGTGACACCTGATCTCCCCAGCCACTCACTGCAGGGGGGTGGTATAGGGATTGAACGTCGCAGGGGGAAGTTGTAATGCCTTCCCTGTCTTTCAATTGGCCAGAAAAGCGCGCTAACGTCTCAGAGAGGAAAGTGAAAGTAACCCGAACATCGCGTGGTACTTGTACGAGTAACGAGCATCTCGAACACGCTAATACTCGAACGAGTATCAAGCTCGGACGAGTACGTTCGCTCATCTCTAGTTAGGAGTATTTTAGGCTTCAAGAACCCCAACGGTCCTTCTTTGGGCCACATCTAACCGTGTGCAGTACTGTGGAGGCTGCTTTTTGCAGTGTTGCACTTTTTTTTTTTTTGTATATCGGCCGTGCAGAGCATTGCGCCGTGCAGTAATTAGATATAGTGCAGGGCCAGTAGTGGTGAGGCAGGGACAGAAGACATATATTGTGAGGCAGGGACAGAACACATATATTGTGAGGCAGGGACAGAACACATATTGATTGAATATAGGCAGTGGGCCTTTGCAAAAACATTTTGGGAAAAAAATCTATTTGGGCTGCCTGTGACTGTCCTCAGTGTTCTGGGTCTCTGCTGGGTGTAGTAGTCCTCCAAATTATTTCCTGGCGTTCCGTAAGCGAAGTCAGCCTCCAACCACAGGCCAATAAGCGGCACATTTAATTACAGCGTTCTGTTTCTGCACTACTGGTAATACACCATGCTGAGGGGTAGGGGTAGGCCTAGAGGACGTGGACGCAGCGAGGACTCGGAGGCCCAAGTCAGGGTGTGGGCACAGGCCGAGCCAGTGCGGTGGCCAAGGGTAGAGGCAGGACCAAACCGAATAATCCACCAACTGTTTCCCAAAGCGTCCCCTCGCGCCATGCCACCCTGCAGAGGTCAAGGTGCTCAACGGTGTGGCAGTTTTTCACAGAGACGCCTGACGACCGACGAACAGTGGTGTGCAACCTTTGTCGCGCCAAGATCAGCTGGGGAGCCACCACCACCAGCATGCGCAGGCATATGATGGCCAAGCACCCCACAAGGTGGGACGAAGGCCGTTCACCGCCTCCGGTTTGCACCACTGCCTCTCCCCCTGTGCCCCAACCCCCCTCTGAGGACACAGGCACGAGTGCCTACCGGCCTGCACCCACACCCTCACCTCCGCTGTCCTCGGCCCCATCCAGCAATATCTCTCAGCGCAGCGTCCAGACGTCGCTAGCGCCATTGTTTGAGCGCGAGCGCAAGTACACCGCCACGCACCCGCACGCTCAAGCGTTAAACGTGCACATTGCAAAATTGATCAGCCTGGAGATGCTGCCATATAGGCTTGTGGAAACGGAGGCTTTCAAAAGCATGATGGTGGCGGCGGCCCCGCGCTACTCGGTTCCCAGTCGCCACTACTTTTCCCGATGTGCCGTCCCAGCCCTGCACGACCACGTCTCCCGCAACATTGTACGTGCCCTCACCAACGCGGTTACTGCCAAGGTCCACTTAACAACGGACACGTGGACAAGCACAGGCGGGCAGGGCCACTATATCTCCCTGACGGCACATTGGGTGAATTTAGTGGAGGCTGGGACAGAGTCAGAGCCTGGGACCGCTCACGTCCTACCCACCCCCCGAATTGCGTGCCCCAGCTCGGTGCTGGTATCTGCGGCGGTGTATGCTTCCTCCACTAAACCACCCTCCTCCTCCTCCTACGCAACCTCTGTCTCGCAATCAAGATGTGTCAGCAGCAGCACATCGCCAGCAGTCAGTGTCGCGCGGCATGGCAGCACAGCGGTGGGCAAGCGTCAGCAGGCCGTGCTGAAACTACTCAGCTTAGGAGAGAAGAGGCAGACGGCCCACGAACTGCTGCAGGGTCTGACAGAGCAGACTGACCGCTGGCTTCCGCTGCTGAGCCTCCAACCCGGCATGGTCGTGTGTGACAACGGCCGTAACCTGGTGGCGGCTCTGCAGCTCGGCAGCCTCACGCACGTGCCATGCCTGGCCCATGTCTTTAATTTGGTGGTTCAGCGCTTTCTGAAAAGCTACCCACACTTGTCATACCTGCTCGGAAAGGTGCGCCGGGTCAGCGCACATTTCCGCAACTCCCACACGGACGCTGCCACCCTGCGGACCCTGCAACATCGGTTTCATCTGCCAGTGCCCCGATTGCTGTGCGACGTGCCCACACAGTGGAACTCTACGCTCCACATGTTGGCCAGACTCTATGAGCAGCGGAGAGCTATTGCGGAATACCAACTCCAACATGGGCGGCATAGTGGGAGTCAGCCTCCTCAATTATTTACAGAAGAGTGGGCCTGGTTGGCAGCCATCTGCCAGGTCCTTGGAAAATTTGAGGAGTCTACCCAGATGCTGAGCGGGGATGCTGCAATCATTAGCGTCACCATTCCTCTGCTATGCCTCTTGAGAAGTTCCCTGCAAAGCATAAAGGCAGACGCTTTGCACTCGGAAACGGAGGCGGGGGAAGACAGTATGTCGCTGGATAGTCAGAGCACCCTCATGTCTATATCTCAGCGCGTTGAGGAGGAGGAGGAGGAGGGGGAGGAGCATGAGGAGCAGGGGGAAGAGACAGCTTGGCCCACTGCTGAGGGTACCCATGCTGCTTGCCTGTCATCCTTTCAGCGTGTATGGCCAGAGGAGGAGGGGGAAGAGACAGCTTGGCCCTCTGCTGAGGGTACCCATGCTGATTGCCTGTCATCCTTTCAGCGTGTATGGCCAGAGGAGAAGGAGAAGGAGGAGGATCCTAAAAGTGATCTTCCTAGTGAGGACAGCCATGTGTTGCGTACAGGTACCCTGGCACACATGGCTGACTTCATGTTAGGATGCCTTTCTCGTGACCCTCGCGTTACACGCATTCTGGCCACTACGGAATACTGGGTGTACACACTGCTCGACCCACGGTATAAGGAGAACCTTTCCACTCTCATTCCCGAAGAGGAAAGGGGTTCCAGAATGATGCTGTACCACAGGGCGCTGGTGGACAAACTGATGGTAAACTCCCCATCCGACAGCGCTAGTGGCAGAAGGCGCAGTTCCGAGGGCCAGGTAGCAGGGGAGGCGCAGAGATCAGGCAGCATGTACAGCGCAGGCAGGGGAACATTCTCTAAGGCCTTTGCCAGCTTTATGGCTCCCCAGCAAGACTGTCACCGCTCCCCAGTGAAGGCTGAGTTGGCGGGAACACGGTAAAAGGATGGTGAGGGAGTACGTAGCCGATCGCACGACCGTCCTCCGTGACGCCTCTGCTCCCTACAACTACTGGGTGTCGAAGCTGGACACGTGGCCTGAACTCGCGCTGTATGCCCTGGAGGTGCTTGCTTGTCCTGCGGCTAGCGTCTTGTCAGAGAGTGTGTTTAGTGTGGCTGGGGGAATCATCACGGATAAGCGTACCCACCTGTCAACTGACAGTGCCGACAGGCTTACACTCATCAAGATGAACAAAGCCTGGATTTCACCAGACTTCTCTTCTTCACCAGCGGACAGCAGCGATAGCTAAGCAATACGTAGGCTGCACCCGCGGATGAAAGCATCGTTCTCTATCACCATCAAAAACGGGGACCTTTTAGCTTCATCAATCTGTGTATAATATTCCTCCTCCTCCTCCTGCTCCTCCTCCTGAAACCTCACATAATCACGCCGAACAGGCAATTTTTCTTAGGCCAACAAGGCTCAGTCATATAATTTTTGTAAAAATTTATTTGAAACTTTCACCTCAACCAATTTTTATTTTAACTGGGCTGCCACCAGGCCTAGTTACCAATTAAGCCACATTAACCAAAGCGATTAATGGATTTCACCTGCCCTCTTGGTTGGGCATGGGCAATTTTTCTCAGGTACATTAGTACTGTTGGTACACCAATTTTTGGGGGCCCTCGCCTACAGTGTAATCAAATGAATTTTTAGCCCACCTGCATTACAGCTGACGTTACATCAGCTGTGTTGGGCACTGCAATGGGATATATTTATGTACCGCCGGTGGGTTCCAGGGAGCCACCCATGCTGTGGGTCCACAGGGAGTTGTAACTGCATGTGTGCACTTCTAAAGATCCCCAGTCTGACTGGGGCATGCAGTGTGGGCCGAAGCCCGCCTGCATTAAGCACAACATTACCTCAGCTGTGATGGGCAATGCAATGGGATATATTTATGTATCGCCGGTGGGTTCCAGGGAGCCATCCATGCCGTGGCTCCACAGGGAGTTGTAACTGCATGTGTCCACTTCTAAAGAACCCCAGTCTGACTGGGGCATGCAGTGTGGGCCGAAGCCCACCTGCATTAAGCACGACATTACCTCAGCTGTGATGGGCAATGCAATGGGATATATTTATGTACCGCCGGTGGGTTCCTGGGAGCCACCCATGCCGTGGGTCCACAGGGAGTTGTAACTGCATGTGTCCACTTCTAAAGAACCCCAGTCTGACTGGGGCATGCAGTGTGGGCCGAAGCCCACCTGCATTTAATTGGACGTTACCTCAGCTGTGATGGGCACTGCAATGGGATACGTTTATGTACAGCCGGTGGGTTCCAGGGAGCCACCCATGCTGTGGGTGCACACGGAATTCCCATTGCGGAGTTGTACCTGCCTGTGACTATTTATAAAAAAACGCAGTCTGACTGGGGCATGCAGACACCTTGACAGAATGAATAGTGTGTGGCACATAGGTTCCCCATTGCTTTGCCCACGTGTGCAGCTCCAGATAGAGGTGGCACAGGATTGTATTTCTCATTGCTTCTGTACAGCATTGTGGGCTATCGCCCTGCCCCTTTTAAAGAGGGTCGCTGCCATGCCTGGGGGGGCGTGGCCAAGCCTGCAGAGTGTGAGGACGCACTGAAACGTGGCTCCGGAGCCATAGAGGTTTTCAAGGCTTCTTTTGGCGTTTTTTAGCCAGCAAGTGCCTCTCACACCATCTGACAGAACCTTCCTGCAGTGCAAGACACATTTTGAGCGGTTTCCCCACGAAATCGGGGCACCGGGAGTCCCGGAGCGCTGAGCCGGAGCGGAGCCCTGCAGGGGAGCGGGGGTGAGGAGAGGGAGCGATGCGCACGGAGGAGCATTAAAGAATCTGTTCCCTTGAAGCGGAGGATCCCCGGTGAGCTTATACCAGCAGCGCTAGCGGAGAGAAGCTGAGGAGAGCTCGGGGAACAAGAACAGCTGACAGGACGCTCCTCCAGACAGCCCCGCGAGCGGGAGCCGCGGCAACCGGCAGGAAGGAGAGAAACTACGATCTCTAAAGCTGTGAGTACCGGAGACCCTGTTAAGCCTACCCACATACTAGGCAATCTCCCCAGAGCTAAAGGAACGTCCATTTTAACTATAACTCCAGCTCCTCTCCAGCAAACCTGTTTCCCGCCTGAATCTCCCGCCTTACTGCCCCCCCCCCCTTCTTCCCCCATCGTGCCTGCGGCCATTAGAGAGAGCAGAGGATCTAGCCCAAAGGGGCTTTCAGCCCAAACAGCACAAGCTAAAGCTAAATAAAATCTGCAAAAGGGCGCTGCCCTAATTTTTTCGGAGCTGGTTTACCCAGCTCCATAACTCCTTCAATTTTTGCAGTCTTCGGACACACGTGGGCTAGCACTGCATCCCGCTAAATAATTTTTCACCACCAACAAGCATATAGCTTACTGGATTACTGAGAAGAAGAATCCCTGCCAAAAGCATTGTTCAAATCCTCTACAGAACTGTAATACACAGATCTACAACACAATTTTTCAGGACTATATATATATATAAGTCTGCTAAAACCACAAAATTTAATTTTTCCTCTGTCATCTTGCAACACCATCTTTTCATGGGCTGAAGCTCACCTACAAAGATGACAGGCTGAATTCTAACTAGTGTGGAGGAAGTCGCACCTCGACCTGACCCATAGCGCCAGACACAACAATTTACGGCTAATTCCCGGGGCCCTTCTGACCGTCAGACAAACTTCTACGAACCTCTTACAATCACACAGAATGGTGAAGGCTAGCAGAGATCGCAGCTGCGATCCACCAAATACACCAAAAGGGCAAAAAAAAATCAAGTCGACATGCAGAAATTTCTAAAAAAGAAAAGCTTACAATCTCCAAGTACTTCTGCAAAACCGCTCCCCTTACAAAACCCTTCTGACCAAGCAACCCCAGACTCAGAACTAGACAGTGATATGGAAGAAGAAGAGTGTGACCTCAATGCCCAAATTTCCAAATCTTTCCTTCAAAAAGCACTCCTGAAAGTCACCCAACCAATAATGTCAGAACTGGCGGACATCAAAACCGAGTTACAACAAATAGGCCACAGAGTGGAGGACCTGGAAGGCTCATGCTCAGCCATTATAGAACACGCAAAAGCCACCACGCAAGTAGTAGGGGTCCACCGCTCATATCCTGACCGAGCGCTTACTTTAATTGAGGATCAAGAAAATCGCAGCAGGCGCTGTAATGTCCGGATAAAAGGTCTCCCGGAATCCTGGGCAGCAGAATCCTTACGCAAAGTGGCTGAAGAAATTTTCACAGACTTACTGGGAGAAGAGAGAGTCACACAAATCCAAATCGAGAGAATACACAGAGCAATCAGACCCAAACCAAAAAACGGTGACCCACCAAGAGATGTTATTTGCGGTCTACTATCCTTCACAGACACAAGTGCTATTTTAAATGCCGCCAGATCTCGTCAGAATTTTAAATACAACGACGCGATATTACTCTTCTTCCAAGACATAGCGCCATCCACTCTGGCAAAAAGGCGGATACTGCGACCGCTTCTGGAAGCTCTGAAATCAAAAAGAATCCAATATTCCTGGCTGTTTCCATTTGGCCTAGCAATCAATGATGGAGGACACAGATTGACGGTCAGAACCCCGGAAGATCTCGAGGCGATTTGGCAACAACTGAAAATAGATCCAATAGATATTCCTTCCTGGATGCCGACACAATATGATCTAACTATACCTCCGCTCCCGGAGGGAGAGTCCTGGGAAGTCAACAACAAAGTTCAAATCACCTAGAAGCAAAAAACATGGCGCAAAAACCGCATCTTAGGACACTTTAGGGGACTTCTTCTTGTTGTTGGAGTAGTGACGACCTCCCAAAGGAGTGGCGCTGTGGACCAACGAGAGTGAGACTCAGCCACGCGACTTTGGCTTCCTGAGAACTATACGGCCTTCTTCACACTGCCTACTTTACCAGTTACGTTATTACAAAGGAGGTGATGGTGGGCTTCCCCTCGCATGACTCAAGTACGCATGGAAGAGATCTTGTGATCCCCTCTTTTCGCGCTGCTTTGATGGAGGCGTTTTAGCTCTAAATGATTGTGATTATGCATGAGGGGAATTCGGAGCGGGGGAGTGGGACCTGGGGCTGGGTGGGGCCTGGGGGTCGTACGGGGGTCGGCCCGCCGGGTTCCTCCCTACCCGGGGATCGCAGCGAGAGAGCTGCCTGATTGGGGTGGCCCGCCTACGTGCTCCGGTTATAAGATGTTCCTAGGCAGATTGTGTCATGTTGGCTGCGAAGGAAACAGTTGCACTCATTATGGTTTTAAGTTAACGTGCCTTTTTTTTCCTTCCATCTCTCATCTCGTCTACTTTCTACGGTCCCGATTAGCCTTTCACCATATCCAGGTTGAGTCAAAACAACAGGACTTTGCCAATGGAGGGAGGTGTCCGTCCAGAGGGCGGAGAGAAATTCCCCGGACGTCATAGGCGGAACGGAGAATAACACCTGTCCGCGCGCCACCAGGGGAGGTCGCACACGTGAGTGAACCTACTACACACAGAACTCTAACATCCGCCCCTATTCAGGGGCAGTACCAAGATGAGAAAGACACCGACAACAGAGACCCGCAAGGGGAGGTTGTCGGGGTGCTTCTGATCCACACTAAACAACCACAGACCATATAACAGTAGACTGGACACCTACCCCCCCAGTCAAGAACCCAATGTTAACTACAGTTCTTCTGCTAACAGTCTTTCCCGTTTTCCCCACTACCTCCACCCTCCGCGCAAATCTATACGTATACAAAACCCAGAAAGATGTCTGCGAGACATCTTGATAACATTGAAACCCCACAACATAAACGGAAAAAACAACAAAAAAACTCCACATCTCCTCAGACAGGAAGCGTAACATTCACCACCTTCAACGCTAAAGGTTTAAACTCCCCTAACAAAAGACATCATATGATATGGCTACTGAGAAAAAGCAAAACCAAAATCGCATTCCTCCAAGAGACCCATTTTAAATGTAACAAGATCCCAACCCTCCCAAAAAACTATTTTAAACAATGGTTCCACAGCTGCAACCCTTCCTCAGCCTCTAAGGGGGTTACTATTGCAATTCACAAAGATCTACCCTTTCAGTGCGAAAAACAACTAACAGATACAGAGGGACGCTTTATATTCGTTAAAGGTAAAATAGGGGGAGTCCCGTACACCCTAGCTAACATCTATGTACCCAATTCGAACCAAACCAAGTGGCTCACGGACACTCTGCATACACTGAGAGCCTTTGCGGTGGGCCATGTGATTTTAGGCGGGGATCTTAATGTGACATTAAACCCGTTACTAGATACTTCAAGGGGCAAGTCCCAGGTCTCGCAGAGGGCGCTTAAAAAAATTCATTTATCTTTGCAGGAACTACATTTAACTGACTCTTGGAGATACAGACACCCAGGAGTAAAAGATTTCACATTTTACTCGCACATTCACACCTCTCACCAGAGACTCGATTACATTTTCGTGTCAAACAATCTACTAAAAGCAATCCACAGTTCCCAAATAGACTGCATAACAATTTCAGACCACGCCCCAATGCACACGAGTCTTAGTATATTTTCGAACAACCTAGGGGAATGGAGATGGTCTTTGAATGAGTCGATACTAAGAGAAGAGGAATATAAACAAGAGCTGATAAAAAATCTCTCTGAATTTTTTGAGATTAATTCAAAAGACAACACAAATGCTCCCTTGATATGGGAAACGCACAAGGCTTTCGTGAGAGGCCTGTTCATCTCCCTAGGCTCGAAACTTAAGAAACAGAAACAAAAGAAAATAGATGACCTTTTAACAAAAATTGCATCCCTAGAGCAAAAAAGAAAACTTGCACTAGTAGAAAAGGTACAATCCGAACTAAATTTCCTCAGGGATCAATTAAAGTCAATTCTGGACAAAAAGTTCACTAAATCCTCTATAAATTATAAACAAAAGCTATATGCTCATGGGGATAAGGGAGGCAAGCTGATGTCAACCCTCATCAAAAAAGCGAGGGAAAAAACTCATATCAAAGAAATCAAAAAAGCCTCGGGTGGGAAGGCTACATCATCCAAGGATATAGCGACAGAATTCCATAACTACTACACAAATCTATACAACATTGAAGGTACACTCACACAAACAGACCTTGAAAGAAAACACAAGGACATGGAGATTTTCCTTAAAAAGCTCTCTCTCCCCAAAATTAACACAGAAGAAGCCACAGATCTTCTGGCCCCTGTGAGTCAAGAAGAACTGACAGAAGTAATAAATAGCTTTCCTAACGGCAAGAGCCCGGGCCCTGATGGCCTCACTACAGGCTACTATAAAACACTACTACAAAGTCTGGAACCCCATCTTAGAACGGCGTTAAACGCAATTATGAACGGAGCCACATTCCCCACACAAACGCAGGAAGCCCACATTACCTTAATTCATAAAGAAGGCAAAGACCCAACCCAATGCAACAACTACCGTCCAATCTCTCTACTGAACGTAGATATAAAAATCTGGGCAAAAATAATTGCTAATCGCCTGAGCAGAATTATACCCAAACTAGTTTCTGACGAACAGTCAGGTTTCGTTAAAGGTAGAGAGGGAGAGGACAACGCCGCAATACTACTGCACTCGATACAATATGCTAAGAAAAAGAACATTCCCCTAATTTTCCTGGGGATCGATGCTGAAAAAGCTTTCGATAGGGTAAATTGGTCATTCATGCGAGCGACTTTAGACAAATTTAATTTCCCTCGCCAACTTATCGACGCTGTCTTCTCCCTCTATGCAAAACCCTACGCCAGAATAAAAATTAATGATATCTTATCCCAACCATTTAATATAACAAACGGCACGCGCCAGGGATGCCCACTTTCTCCCACACTATTCATACTTACATTGGAGATTCTCCTTCAGGCGGTTAGACAATCTCCTGAAATTCGAGGCTTAGAGGTTGGAGGGGATTGTATACAATCCGCTGCCTTCGCGGATGATGTACTATTCTTAATCACAAACCCGGCACAGGGTCTCAATAGCCTAATTCACCTGCTGGATGAATACGGTAGTTTTTCCAACCTAAAAGTGAATTTTAACAAATCGGTAATCCTTAATATTTCGCTGCCCCCCCACAGGGCAAAAGAAGTGAAGAGATCATCCCCTTTCAAATGGACAGATGACTCATTAGACTATCTAGGTATCAAAATCACAAATAACCTCTCCAAACTCTGTGAGAACAACTTGGGACCGTTAATAACAGAAATCACATCACTCCTTACCGCATATAACCTACCCATAATTTCATGGTTTGGGAGGAAAAATCTCATTAAAACATACATTTTACCCAAAATCCTATACAAATTACAAATGCTACCAATACACATACCCAAATCCTTCTTTAAAAAAATCAATTCCCAATTCTCACGTTTCTTCTGGAAATACAAACGCCCACGCTTGGCATATTCTTTAATGTCTAGAAGAAGACAACACGGAGGAGTGGGGCTCCCTAACATATTGGAATACTACAAGGCAATAAACCTAAATAGATGGCTGGGAATGGTGGCCCCAATCAAAAGCCATAAATTGAGAAAAATCGCGCAACAAACCTATGGAAACAACCTCATAAGAGATCTGTGGCTTCCCTCCCCAAAAACATACCGGGCCAAAGATTTTAGTATCCTGCTGAGAGGCATCTGCGAGACCTGGGACACCCTTTCTCACAAGTTGGCTCCCTCGCCATCGCCATACGCACTGCTAAGTCTTCTCCCCAACACCATCAAACATCCTAAGACCTGGATTCCAGAGAACCTCTGGAACATCTTTGAAGAAAACACAATTCATGACCTTCCAAACATTATGCATGAGGAACCCTCCACTATCATTAACTCTCTAGGCTTACAAAAAAAACTACAAAACCTCCACATTATGCACATTGAGAACACAATCGCTACATTTAAAAAAGATTTCCCCTCTACTAGACCAACAACGGAATTCGAAAGGTTATTAAAATCCCAAAATACAGAATTGAGGAAAATTTCCGCTTTGGCTAAAAATTTCACAACGCCTCACACACTGGGCAGACCAACTTACATCGCCTCGTGGGAGAAGGAGTTGGACATTAAGTTATCTGAAGCAGAAATTAAAACGATATTTAAAGCTTCTTATGGCGTCTCTCCATGCGTCCGTCTCCAAGAAAACAATTATAAATTACTGTCTAGATGGTATAAAACCCCTGAGTGGTTGTATAACTACAAACTGGCGGAATCAAACGGGTGCTGGAGATGCCAGGAGGAGCTGGGTTCTTACTTACACATCTGGTGGAACTGCAAGCTAATTAAACCCTTTTGGGCAGAGATTGAAAGCGAAATGCATAAAATCCTCGGTAAAGCAATTATCTTAACCCCAGACACAATAATATTAAATAGACCAAACAAGTCATTTAATCCCCTAAAGGACAAACTAGCCGCATTTATGGTAACGGCAGCTAAAGCCTTAATCCCGCTACATTGGAGAAACCCAACACCCCCCCTCCATCAAGATGTGGAAAACAAAGATCAACCAGATATACCAGTTTGAGGAGATCCTTAGCTGGACAAACTCGACATACCCAACATTCTTGACCATATGGTCGCCTTGGGTAAACTTTTGCTCTAGCACCACATCACAAGGCTGATTTCCCGGAGAGAACCCCTCTACACCCGAGATGAGGGGCTCCACCAGAGCCTCTATTATATCCTTTCCAGCTGATCCCACTGGAGAAGAGACCAGTTCGCGCTGAATTAGAGACAAACCCAAGTGGCGAACAAGATGAGACACTGGCTGGAAATAATTTACCTCACACAACAAATTTAACCCTTAAATGTCATACACCGGTACAACATACTCACATTAGCTCTGAACCCTATCACCCCACCGGATTCGAGACATGACATATTAACCCCTTAACCCCCTCCCTCTCACAGAGCCACAGAACTTTAAAGTGTCCTGAGATTTACCAAGTTGGAGACATTGGGAGAACGCTGCTCGGGTGCTCGCGTCCCCGCAATCCCCCGGCGGGGGCGTGACCGCCTGCATCCAGGCGTCTTAATCTTAACCTTAACCTGAAAAACACCTCAGGGACCTAAGAGATATGTGGAAGTAATATTGTTACTCACAAAAGAATTGAAGCAGGTGACGTGTGGGAGGCACCGGTGTATACACCTCGACCACCTAAGTGGCGTTAAGCGCAGATCCAAAGTCTGAAGTCTAAATACGGAGATTTGACATTGCCCCCCCCCCTCCTCTTCCCCCCCTCCTCTTCCCCCCCTCCCCCTCTCCTCCCCCCCCCCCGTCTCCACCCCTCCCCCTTTGTCCCCCCCCCCCTCTTAGCCTTTAAGCCTTACCTTACTGATAAGTTGTAAAGTTTTTATAATTATAGGTACGTGAATGTGATGACCTATGCCCACTCTGGCCAGATAATTAAGCTTCAGAGTCGGGTGTCTGACCAGGCTGGGCAGCCCAGATATATGTCCGTTTGATAAGGGTTTACAGTTATGACGGTTATACTCGCACACAAATTCTGTTAAATACTCTTTGTATTTCATGTTATTGAATTATGGACAAACAGTTAGTACTTATGTAAGGTTGAATACCCTGTATGAAAATCTTTTTCAATAAAAAGTGAATTAATAAAAAAAAAAGAGGGTCGCTGCCTAGCCGTGCCAACCCTTTGCAGTGTGTGCCTGCGGTTCCTGCTCATGGCAGACACACTTTTAAATAGATATGAGTGTGGCGTGGCATGAGGGCAGCTGAAGGCTGGGCAGGGACAGTTTGGTGTGCGCTGTGGACACTGGGTCGTGGGGGGGGGGGGGTTGGGCAGCATGTAACCCAGGAGAAGTGGCAGCGGAGTGTCATGCAGGCAGTGATTGTGCTTTGCTGGAGGTAGTGTGGTGCTTAGCTAAGGTATGCATTGCTAATGAGGGCTTTTCAGAAGTAAAAGTTGTTGGGAGGGGGGTGGGCCCACTCTTGCCGCTATTGTGGCTTAATAGTGGGACCTGTGAACTTGAGATGCAGCCCAACATGTAGCCCCTCGCCTGCCCTATCCGTTTCTGTGTCGTTCCCATCACTTTCTTGAATTGCCCAGATTTTCACAAATGAAAACCTTAGCAAGCATCGGCGATATACAAAAATGCTCAGGTCGCCCATTGACTTCAATGGGGTTCGTTACTCGAAACAAACCCTCGAGCATCGCGAAAAGTTCGTCCCGAGTAACGAGCACCCGAGCATTTTGGTGCTCGCTCATCTCTAGTTGGGATCTATTAGCTTTTCCTATTTATGACATAATCAATGCTCGTGCCAAATTTCACATTTCTATGACACCGGAAAGTGAGAAAAATACATTCCGTACATAAAATTTGGATGCTAATTCTTTTGCGCACAGAATTGAATAATCGAGTTGGGACCCATTAGCTTTTCCTATTTATGACATAATCAATGTTCCTGCCAAATTTCGAGTTTCTATGACACCGGGAAGTGAGAGAATTAGATTCTGTACGTAAAATTTGGACACTAATTCTTTTGCGCTAGAATTGAATATTCGAGTTAGGACCCATTAGCTTTTCCTATTTATGACATAATCAATGCCAGTGCCAAATTTCACGTTTCTATGACACCGGAAAGTGAGAAAATTACATTCCGTACGTAAAATTTGGATGCTAATTCTTTTGCGCATAGAATTGAATAATTGAGTTGGGACCCATTAGCTTTTCCTATTTATGACACAATCAATGCTCGTGCCAAATTTCACGTTTCTATGACACCGGAAAGTCAGAAAATTACATTCCGTACGTAAAATTTGGACGCTAATTCTTTTGCGCATAGAATTGAATAATCGCGTTGGGACCCATTAGCTTTTCCTATTTATGACATAATCAATGCCCGTGCCAAATTTTAAGTTTCTATGTGAGAAAATTAGATTCCGTATGTAAAATTTGGACGCTAATTCTTTTGCGCATAGAATTGAATAATCGCGTTGGGACCCATTAGCTTTTCCTATTTATGACATAATCAATGCCCGTGCCAAATTTTAAGTTTCTATGTGAGAAAATTAGATTCCGTATGTAAAATTTGGACGCTAATTCTTTTGCGCATAGAATTGAATAATCGAGTTGGGACCCATTAGTTTTTCCTATTTATGACATCATCAATGCTTCTGCCAAATTTCGAGTTTCTATGAAACCGAGAAGTGAGAGAATTATATTCCGTACATAAAATTTGGACGCTAATTCTTTTGCGCATAGAATTGAATAATCGAGTTGGGACCCAATTACTTTTCCTATTTTGGAGATAATCTATGCTTGTGCTAAAATTCATGTTTCTACGACATCAGGAAGTTGGAGAACTTTTGGCGAGTCAGTGAGGGAGTCAGTGAGGGAGTCAGTGAGGGAGTCAGTGAGGGAGTCAGTGAGTGAGTCAGTGAGTGAGTCAGTGAGTGAGTCAGTGAGTGAGTCAGTGAGTGAGTCAGTGAGTGAGTCAGTGAGTGAGTCAGTGAGTGAGTCAGTGAGTGAGTCAGTGAGTGAGTCAGTGAGTGAGTCAGTGAGGGCTTTCATCTTTATATATAGAGATAGATTAGGGTCTTACTATATTTCTATCTTTGTGTAAATGTTCTTTCGTTAAGCCCGTCTAGAATAGAGTGGGCGCATGCGTATTAAGGGTTGGCGTGGCCATCTTGTGATTGGCTTAGTTTCCTAGGTTTTCATATAACTTCTCCCTGGATTTGAACTGCGCATGCGCAGAGGATGGATGGCGGATGCCATCTTGCAGATATATATATAAATATTGTTTTGGTATTGTCCGACTCTGCACTCTCTATGTGTGATAGATGTTAAGCCTATATTTACCCAGGGGCAGAAGTTTCTTTATTATGCCCGCTCTGGTTACTGTGGACGCACGTGCACTAAGGATTGGCACGGCCATGTTGTGACTGTCTTAGGTCCTGGGTTTTTATGTAATTTTTCTCTGGTGTTTGAATGGCACATTCCTGGGGGTGGTTGGCGGATGCCATCTTGGGATTGGTTCTTATGTACACTCTATATGTGAGTGCCTTTACCATAGATAATGTTGTGGTATTGCCCAGCCCTATGCTTTTACTATGTGGGATATCCCTCGAGAGAACTGATTGGACTGACACATGCGCAATCACATGTATGTGATGCCGAGTGGCATCCTGGAGGAGATGGAGCTGGTGATGGATGGCACGTGGACTGCACCTAAGTCCTTTGTGAATACCAGGTGAGGGGTTGTAATACTGTAATGATCACTGAGGGTGTGTGTACATGTCTCTTGGTGTTTGATTGCATATGACATGCTATGCATATGCTATTTAAGATCAGTGTCTCTGATCTGTGATTAAGCTTGATACAGACTTTATAGTCGAAATGTTGCCTGTCTTTTTACAAACATGGAGCAATAAATTTCTTTTTGTGTGCTTTAACACCTTGATGCTGCCATTTTGTCGTTGCTTGGTGTACCCTCTTACGGTAGTCTCTATTGCCAGAGGTAGAGCAAAGAAGGGATAGTAGTTAGGTTGTGACGCTGGAACTTTTAGTTATACCAATAAATGCCACAAGTGCCTCTAACAAAAGAAAGATTGTAACTAGAGATGAGCGAGCCTACTCGGCCATGCCCCTTTTTCGCCCGAGTACCGCGATTTTCGAGTACTTCTGTACTCGGGCGAAAAGATTCGGGGGGCCCTGTGGGTGAGTGGGGGGTTGCAGCGGGGAGTGGGGGGGGGGGGGGGGAGAAGGAGAGAGAGAGGGCTCCCCCCTGTTCCCCGCTGCTACCCCCCGCTCCGTCACGCCGCGCCCCAGCACCGCCCGAATCTTTGCACCCGAGTACTGAAGTGCTCGAAAATAGCGGTGCTCTATCGAGTAATTACTCAAAACGAGTAGGTTCGCTCATCTCTAATTGTAACCTGACACCCTAGTAGGTGCTCTATTCATGGTGTTTCTGTGTACTTGTTAAAAAAAAGGGTGTTGGTACTATGTTAGCCAGTAGAGCAAACAGTGA
The DNA here is from genome assembly GCF_035609145.1 of Eleutherodactylus coqui. Lineage (NCBI taxonomy): Eukaryota > Metazoa > Chordata > Amphibia > Anura > Eleutherodactylidae > Eleutherodactylus > Eleutherodactylus coqui. The sequence goes on from NC_089840.1 coordinate 155,365,047, forward strand.
TTTGCTCTGGACTTCAGGGCAGATGGACGAATATTTGCAATATGAATAGCTCTTTTCTGTGTGTTATGCATATGTGTTTGTGTGCTTCATATGCCCTTAAACCAGTTACAATCTTTTTTTTTTTTTTTTTTTTATAAATCAATCTTTATTGAGTTTTATGTTTTTCTCCAACATTAAATCCAGAGGGTCTAGACATAATAGCGCATTTACAGGACAAACTTCACTGGGATGGGATACATCAAATTATCGCCTTTGCCATCCGCTATTGTGCGACTATAAGTCAGCATGTCTGTACCTCTATTAACACATCTATATCTGCAATACAATAGTGTTCTAAACAGTTGTAGATAAAAAATAGGGGGGGGGGGGGGGGGAGAGGGTGAGGGAAACTCTCAGGGCGAGGGGGGGGGGGGGGGGAGAGGAGGGTGGGAGAGGGTAAATACTCATACCTTCTGTCTCCATTCTCTTTGTTTCAAAGAGTTCCTGGGGCTCTCCCACCCGACTTGCTTAGTAGGGTTATTGTCCACTTCGTCCGTCTATCCTGTCCGGGGCATCTCAACATTCGGCTTCCACAGGTGAGGGGGTGGGATCTCTGCCCCTTACACTCTTTCTTTATCACCCGAGGGGCTCACTAATTGTATGTTCATTATGCTTTGTTTGAATGCTTCTTTTTAGGGTATGCGCTTCCAGGGTGTCCACATCTCCACAAAACCATCCCGCCTCCCGCTTTTCCAACTGGAGAGTTCCTCTAGGTTGCATATTAAATCAACCTTCTCTTTCCACTGCGAGATTGAGGGAGGAGACCACATTAGGGGAATCAGTGCTTTCGCTGCGTCAATGAGGATTGCGATTAATCTGTCTTTGAGCGGATGGAAATCCGCAGAAGGTTTCCACAGGAATATTTTTTCTGCTGTTAGGGCAAAACCCGGTTTTATAGTCCTCAGTATATTCTCCACCTCTCTCCAGAAATTAAGTAGTTTTGTACAGTCCCACCAGATATGTCGGTAGGATCCCGTCATGGTGTCACACCTCCAGCACCTGTCATGGGGCGCTAATTTGTATGCGTGTAGCCATTGAGGGGGTTTGTACCACCTCGATAGTAGTTTATAATGCCCCTCTTGAAGAAGGACACACGGAGAGAGGCCGAAGGATAGCTTAAGGGTGAGTTTTACATCTGCTTCTGATGGGGATATGTTCAATTCCTTCTCCCATGAGCTAATAAAACCTGGTCTAGAGGTTATTGATGATGAGATGAATTTCCTGTGGATTTGTGAGATTATTTTATTCCAGCCAATCAGGAGGCTGGAATCGGCACATGTGACGGGGGCGGAGCTACACGGTGACGCGTACAAGGGGGCGGAGCCAGAATGCCGCTCGTGCCGGACCGAGCCGAAGGGAAAAGACCCATCTGCGCAAGCGCGTCTAATCAGGAGATTAGACGCTGAAATTAGACTGAGCCATGGAGACAGGGACGCCAGCGCAGGGAAGGTAAGTGAATAACTTCTGTATGGCTCATATTTAATGCACAATGTATATTACAAAGTGCATTAATATGGCCATACAAAAGTACTTAACCCCACTTGCTTTCGCGAGACAACCCCTTTAAGGAAACTATCTCTCCCTCTCCAGCCAGGCAATGTATTTCTACAGAATATGAATGACCTGCTCATAACTGGATTTTCCTCTGAGCGATGGCTGCAGAACACTAAGACAGTGCTTCATCATCTCTATGAAGTCGGATACAAAATCTCAAGAAAGAAGCCACAGATCTGCCAAGCAACTGTTAAATACCTGGGATTTCACATCTCGCAAGGAAAGGTACAAATGGGAGTTGAAAGAAAGTAGGTCGTCTGCAATATCCCTGTACCAACCACCAGAAGAAAAAGTCAGAGAATTACTTGGAGCAACTGGATTCTGCAAAATATGGATGCCCAGCTTTGCTGAAATGGCCCAAACCCTCTATGAAGTCACACAGGAGGGTGAAGATGCCTTCTACTGCTGGAAGCAGGAACATACAAGGCCCTATAACAACATCAGGCAGACTCTCCTAAAAGCTCTCACACTGGCCTTGCCTAATCTGGAGAGACCATTTATTCTGTATGTTCATGGGAAGAAGGGACTGGTGATCGACTTTCTCATGATGGGATCATGGCATCAACCTGTTGCCTATCACTCCAAGCAACGTGATAATGGGATGGCCTCCCTGCCTGACAAGACTGGCAGCAACAGTGGCCTTGGTTATGGGGGCTGACAAGCTAACCCTGGGTCAAGATCTTAAAGTATGCGTGCCACCTTCTGCCCTAACTCTTATGGTTGCCAAAGGTACCACTGGCTGACAACTGCTTGCATGACCAAGTACCAAGGCCTCCTATGTGAAAATATGTTAAATATGCAGTGGTCACCCTACAAACTACTACAAAAGCTGAACCGCTGTCTAAAGGAACTTCAGCTCAAAAGGCAGAACTTATTGCACTTAGCAGAAGCCCTACAGCTGGCAGCTGGGGTGAAAGTCAATATCTTCATCGAATCAAAGTATGTCTTCCTCACACTCCATATTCATGGGGCCCTGAGAGAAAAAAATAGTCTGATTCCTTCAGCGGGTAAAGAAGCGAAGCACACTCCTCTCATTCTGGAACAGTCAGAAGAGGCATGGATCATTCACTGTAATGGAAAACAGTAGGGAGACTCACTCATTGCACAGGTAAACAGAGAGGTAGTTGCTGATGCCGAGCGAGCTGCTCCTCTCCTAAATGCGGGAAGTCCTGTCAAACTACAAGCTAAAACTAAAACCCCTGCTACAATCGAAGTAAACAGGAGTGGCTAAAGACACAAGATGGGAAATACACATCTGAGGGCTGTTCCATCCCCTTGGATGGAAGAAGCGTGGTCCCAACAGCACTAGCAACGAGGATCATCGAGAAAGTGCATGAGGCATAGGCGTATCGTGAGGGGGAGCAGGGGATGCCATTGCGACCCGGCCCTTGCTCTGCAGGGGGCCCAGAAGCCCCGCCATATTCAAAATGCACACTTGTGCATTCTATAGAAGGCGGAGCAAGGCGACCGGCATTACACTAGCAGCCGCGTGATTGGTGCGGCTGGGGTGTGTGGCTGCTGGAGGGGAGGCGAGGCAAGGCTGACTTACCCACGCAGAGAACACTGCAGCCGTGGCTCCTCTCGGGTTACTTCTCCTTCCGCAGCGTGTCGGCAGCCACCAGTGAGACGTCCAGGGAACAAACAGGCTTCTCTCTGGTTCTGTAAGCATTTTTTCTTGAAGTAAAGTCCCGATTGGCTCCTCCCACAGGCTGGTCACATGACTGGCCACATGACTGTGACATCAGAGATCCTTGACAGACAGCACCCACCCGGCTCAGGTAGTTAACCATGTGCTGCCTGCTCCCTGGAGGAGAACCCCTCTGTCTGCTGGGAGTCTCCCAAACTAGTGGAGTTACTGAGGTGAGCAGATTTACATGCAGTTAACCCAACAACCCTCCATCTCTAACCTCACTGATCAGCAGTGAATGCCTGCAATTAACTGCTTCATGACTGGCCTGGTTTAAGCACTAATGAGCAACCAGTTTTTCTGTCTTTATTTTTGTGCATTCCTGGGATCAGAACTTTTTTATTTTCTTGTTGACATGTTTGTTTTGAGGACTTGTTTTTGTGTGAAAAGTTGTTTATTTAACCCCTTCCCGCTCCATGACGTAAGGGTACATCATGTAAGTGGGGTACTTCCTGCAAAATGGCGTACCCTTACGTCATAGGGATAGCGCGAGATCATAGCAGATCTCGCACTATCCCGCACGGGAGCCGGCTGTCACTGGTAGCGGGGGGCATCGGAGATGCGCTCCCCCCCCCCCCCCCCCCCCGCTGTAAACCCCTTCCCTGCCGCGATCTATGTAAATCGCAGCAGGAAAAGGGTTCACAGAGGGAGCGCGCTCCCTCTGTAACTTTAGCCGGCTCTCGCAATGTTATGGCAGAGCCCGGCTGGTTGCTATGGCAACAGGACACCAGATACCGGCGTCCTGTATTGCCAGTGCCTAAGATCTCTATAGTAAGCGATAAGGCATGGCAGGAGAGTAGTCCTGCCATGCTTTATCACAGCGATCTGCAGTCCTGCAGTACCTCAGAGGGACACAGATGGTGCAAAAAAAAAATAATAATAATGTACAAAAAATAAACAAAAACCCTATGCTTATGCTTTTTCTCATATTAGCATAAAAAAAATCCCACATATTTGAAAGACCCGTGCAATAAACCAAACACGCTTTGTATTCTGCATGGCAAAAAGCATTAAAAAAAATGCTAAAAAACTGACGCAAAATGCTAATTTTTAGCATTTTGCCTCACAAAAAAACCGTATGTACCGCAAAATGGTATCAATAAAAACTACAGCTCGTCTCGCAAAAAATAAGCCCTCACAGACCTCCGTCCATGGAAAAATAAAAAAGTTATAGCACTTTGAATGCAGTGAGTTTAGAAAAAAATAATAATTTCCAAAAAAAGGCTTTTTATTGTGGAAAAGTGGAAAAGCCTAAAAAATATATAAAAATTTTGGTATCGTTGTAACCGTACCGACCCGAAAAAAAAAATGTAGTGTATCATTTATGCTGCATAATTAACGCTATAAAAAAAACCCTCAAAAATCTATGGCAGAATTGATGCGTTTTCTCTCCCTGCGGTCATAAAAAATATAATACAAGATGTGATACAGGCGGGCATGGAGGCTCTCGTACCCTGTTGTACCGCCTCTAGCTTGGATACAAGGTGTGATATGGGTGGGCATGGAGGCTCTACCCTGTTTCCCTGAAAATAAGACATACCCTGAAAGTAAGACATAGCATGATTTTCCAGAATTTCTGAGGATGCAAAATGATTTTTCAGGCTTTTTGAGGATGCTTGAAATATAAGCCCTACTCCAAAATTAAGCCCTGCTAACAGTTAATTTAACAAGTCAATTTAAATAGTGTCCAGGCAGCTATACATGTAAAAAAGTTAAACCTTTTTGAACAAAAATTAATATAAGACACTGTCTTATTTTCGGGGAAACACGGTAGTACCATGTTGTACCGCCTCCAGCTTGGATACAAGATGTGATACAGGCAGGCATGGAGGCTCTCGTACACTGCTGTACCGTCTGTAGCTTGGATACAAGGTGTGATATGGGCGGGCATGGAGGCTCTAGTACCCTGTTGTACCGCCTCTAGTTTGTATACAAGATGTGATACGGGTGGGCATGGAGGCTCTAGTGCCCTGTTGTACCGCCTCTAGCTTGTATACAAGATGTGATACGGGCGGGCATGGAGGCTCTAGTACCCTGTTGTACCGCCTCTAGCTTGGATACAAGATGTGATATGGGGGGCAATAGAGGCTCTAGAACCCGGTTGTACTGTGTCTAGCTTGGATACAAGATGTGATATGGGGGGCAATAGAGGCATACAGGTTCCATATGGTATTATGTGTCCACATTTGCTGTGACTGAGCCTCTAGATTATACAAACTTCTAGGCTGTGGGAGTTGGCGTCCCAAATGCGCAGACCGGTGCCAGCGGCCGGGGAGTGATGTTTCTGTGTGGGGCTCTGCGATCCCCGCACAGAAATAGAGCATGCCGCGATTTGTTTTCCGCGTGTGATTTCGTGCGGACAAACCGCGGCCGTCTGCCTAGGATTGTGTTTTCTAACGCAATCCTATGGCAGCTTCCATGGGTGGAAATTCTGCGGGAAATCCGGCAGCGGAATTTCCGCCCGTGTGCAGGGGGCCTGAGGCTGCTCTAAGACATGCGTTCAGAAAACACAGCTTAAAATCGTGGGTTTTTTACCTCAATTGTGAGCAGCATTTTTGAACGCATGGTAAAGCAGTTTTAATGCACCCGATTATTGTGATGGGTGGGGAGGTGCGTTAGAAAACGCAAATATAGGACAGATAGCGCTTAAAAATCACTGCTTCCGAGCTCACGTCTGAGTAATCGCATTCAAATCAATGAAAGCAGTGTACCGCGATAAAAAGCGGTGTGTGTGTGTGTGTGAGAGTGGCCTAAGGGGCTACAAACAAATTTTCATGTAGCGCAGGAAACGTGTTAATGGGGCTAATTCATGTATGGAAATTCGTTTTGCAGCTGTATGCATCACGATTTAGGTATGTGTACGCGGTGAGAAAGGGCGGGGGGCCATGAGCTGAACTTTTGCACCCGGGCCCTTGAGCCTTTAGGTACGCCCCTGGCATGAGGACACACTATGGGTCCACCACTATGGAAGATCTAATCCAAGATGTGCTGTACATCCCAAGATTTAGCAGGTGAGCACCAGAAAATGTGTAATTTGCACTGAAAATAGTCCCAGACAAGGACCTCTGAAGACTCCAAGGATATAATCTTATGGTTCTGCTCTCTTCCAAGATGTACTAGTGGACTTTATTCAAATGCCTACAGCTGATGGATGGAAGTATCTCCTGGTCTTTGTCTACACTTACATGGAGTGGGTAGAGGCCTACCCCACTAGGACTGAGAAAATCAACTGAAGTGGCCAGAACACTACTGAAAGACATAATTCCAAGACACGGCCTACCGATGCGGCTTAGGTCAGACAATGGACCAGCCTTTGCTGCAGAGATGAAACAAGAGCTAGGCAGCTGCCTCATGATCAGATGGAGATTACATACTACCTACAGACCTCAGAGCACAGGGAAGCTGAGTGCATGAACTGGACTTTAAAACTTGCCTTAGGGAAGCTCTGTCAGGAGACTCACCTAAAATGGAATCAGATCTGCTCCTACTAAAGGAACTGGTTATTCCCTCTTAAGATGATGTAGGGTAGGCCTAGCCAAGTAGTGTTGGGGATTAGAGCAGACAACAAAATCACCAGCAGATGCTTGCCCTGGGTAAAATCATGGCAACCATCACCAAAAGAGCAGGAGAAAGGTTACCTACTTGCTTGAATATTGCTGTGCAAAAGTTACCTATATGTCTGGATACTGCTGTGTACTTATTTTTTCTTCCAGGGGTAAAATTCTGGGTGAAAGATTGGCAGCAGATGCCTCTCAAACCTAGCTGGAAGGGTCCATACACCGTTATCCCGTCTACCCCAACTGTTGTTAAAGTTGCTGAGGTGGGTGCTTGAATCCACCAGAACAGAGTCAAAGTGGCCTACACTGATCGTGCCTGCTTACCACACCCGACGAATCTTCTGAAGCTCACCTTAAAAACTTCCAGAAGTGCTTTGGACCTGACTGAGACCTTGCCCCCTCCTGGAAGCCCAGGAGGCAAAAGAGACACTGTTTTCTTCACAGAGAGAGTGGTTTTCACACAGAGACATTGTTTTTCTCCTCAAACACCTAGCAGAGGAGAGAGCTATAGCTACGAGACAACAAGAAGAATGAAGAACCTGCTAAAGACTGTGTTGGGGGAGGATTACTCTATACAGGAAAATTTGGACTTGTGCCAATAATTGTGATAAATGTATACAAGATGCTAGAATAGGTACACGCATCACAGGAACATTAGTGTGCCATACTTAATACACTGGTAAGGGATACAAGTAGGGGGTTACACATACAATAAGACCACCTACTACAAGTGTAAACAAGGTTCACAGATCATATGCTATAATCCAGTATACTCTCCTTCTGAAACATGGATAGACACTGATGGAGCACGGGATACACAGGATATACTGAAGTCTATGGGGGTTTAAACCCCTAAATTAAGATGATAGACTATAAGCGAGTGATGGCTATTAGAGATGAGCGAGCGTACTCGGCCACGCCCCTTTTCCGCCTGAGTACCGCGATTTTCGAGCACTTCCGTACTCGGGCGAAAAGATTCGGGGGGTGCCGTGGGTGAGTGGGGGGTTGCAGCGGGGAGTGGGGGGGAGAGGGAGAGAGAGAGGGCTCCCCCCCTGTTCCCCACTGCTACCCCCTGCGCCGCCACGCCTCCCCCCGCCCCCCGGCGCCCCCCGAATCTTTTCACCCGAGTACTGAAGTACTCGAAAATCGCGGTGCTCGATCGAGTAATTACTCGAAACGAGTACGTTCGCTCATCTCTAATGGCTATCAAAGGGGGGAAAATGTGGTATGAGGACTGATAAGCTATTGTTTCTCTGTTATCAGCCCAAAGGCTGAAGCATATTATATATTGTTATGTATCTGCCAAATGAATTGTAGATAATTTATACCAATTTTATCTTTCCTAACTTCCCTTCTTCTCAATGCAAGTTGTGTGTATATGCAGCCTGCTGTTTTGTGTATCTAATCTTCTCTTGTGTGATACTAAGTTGGATTGGAATTCACCCACTGACCGCCCTTACCTTTACTCAGTCCTATCCCTCCCTGCTTTGCTGTAATAAGTCTCCCATATAGTTTGCTGGGAATGCAGTGTAAATGAGTACTGTGAGATGCAGCTGTGATCCCCCGCTGCCCTTCTGGTCTGACTGCCTCTGTTTCCCTGTATCTCCATTCCACCTTTCCTTTACGTAATGGAAGTAAGTGAAAGTAAATATTGTCTTTTTGGTTTCTTTGTGTGATGAAAATACAAAGATGAAACAATAACTATTAGCTTCTAATAATACTGCCTATCTATATATATATATAAAGACAAAAGCCCTCACTGACTCACTCACTGACTGACTCACCAAAAGTTCTCCAACTTCCTGATGTCGTAGAAACATGAATTTTGGCACAAGCATAGATTATCTCCAAAATAGGAACAGTAATTGGGTCCCAACTCGATTATTCAATTCTATGTGCAAAAGAATTAGCATCGAAATTTAACGTACATAATCTTAATCTCTCACTTCCCAATGTCATAGAAACTTAAAATTTGGCACGAGCATTGATTATGTCATAAATAGGAAAAGTTAATGGGTCCCAACTTGATTATTCAATTCTATGCGCAAAAGAATTAGCGTCCAAATTTTACGTACGGAATCTAATTTTCTCACTTTCCGGTGTCATAGAAACGTGAAATTTAACATGAACACTGATTATGTCATAAATAGCAAAAGCTAATGGGTCCCAACTCGATTATTCAATTCTATGCGCAAAAGAATTAGCGTCCCAATTTTACGTACGGAATGTAATTTTCTCACTTTCAGGTGTCATAGAAACGTGAAATGTGGCACGAGCATTGATTATGTCATAAATAGGAAAAGCTAATGGGTCCCAACTCGATTATTCAATTCTATGCACAAAAGAATTAGCGTCCAAATTTTACATACGGAATGTAATTTTCTCACTTTCCGGTGTCATAGAAACGTGAAATGTGGCACGAGCATTGATTATGTCATAAATAGGAAAAGCTAATGGGTCCCAACTCGATTATTCATTTCTATGCGCAAAAGAATTAGCGTCCAAATTTTACATACGGAATGTAATTTTCTCACTTTCAGGTGTCATAGAAACGTGAAATGTGGCACGAGCATTGATTATGTCATAAATAGCAAAAGCTAATGGGTCCCAACTCGATTATTCAATTCTATGCGCAAAAGAATTAGCGTCCAAATTTTACGTACGGAATGTAATTTTCTCACTTTCTGGTGTCATAGAAACGTGAAATGTGGCACGAGCATTGATTATGTCATAAATAGTAATAGCTAATGGGTCCCAACTCGATTATTCAATTCTATGCGCAAAAGAATTAGCGTCCAAATTTTACGTACGGAATGTATTTTTCTCACTTTCCGGTGTCATAGAAACGTGAAATTTGGCACGAGCATTGATTATGTCATAAATAGGAAAAGTTAATGGGTCCCAACTTGATTATTCAATTCTATGCGCAAAAGAATTAGCGTCCAAATTTTACGTACGGAATGTATTTTTCTCACTTTCCGGTGTCATAGAAACGTGAAATTTGGCACGAACATTGATTATGTCATAAATAGGAAAAGGTAATGGGTCCCAACTTGATTATTTAATTCTAGCGCAAAAGAATTAGCGTCAAAATTTTATGTACATAATCTAAATCTCTCACTTCCCAATGTCATAGAAGCATGAAATTTGCCATAAGCATTGATTATGTCATAAATAGGAAAAGTGAATGGGTCCCAACTCAATTATTCAATTCTAGCGCAAAAGAAGTAGCGTCCAAATTTTATGTACGGAATCTAATTCTCTCACTTCTTGGTGTCATAGAAACATGAAATTTGCAACGGGCATTGATTATGTCATAAATAGGAAAAGTTAATGGATCCCCCCTCGATTGTTCAATTCTAAGCACAAAAGAATTAGCGTCCACATTTTACGTACGAAATCTAATTGTCTCACTTCCCGATGTCATAGAAACTTCAAATTTGGCACGGGCATTGATTATGTCATAAATAGGAAAAGTTAATGGGTTCCAACTCGATTATTCAATTCTACGTGCAAATGAATTAGTGTCCAAATTTTAAGTATGGAATCTAATTCTCTCACTTCCTGATGTCATTTTATATAAAGGAAACATCGCATGGTTAACTCATTGTGGTGTTTCCTGGGTAACGCAAAGAACCATGCAAAATGGTGAACATATGTTTTTCCCGGTATCTCTAAAGTAACCACGACTTCATAAGATTTTCCGTGTGAACACCAGATAAACACCAGTGCCAAATTATCTCGGGCGAAGCCGGGTAGATCAGCTAGTTGAGTATAAAAGGCTCTGTTGTGATGTCAAAAGGCAGTCTCAGATTTGAGAACCTTGTTTCTCTCAGACTCAATATTCATGTCGACACAGAATAAATCTTTGTTCATTTCTTACATCCTTGGGTATTGCATTGGATGTTGCATCGTATATCAGTTGGTGCGTTTGACCCAACACTGAAATACAGGGAGAATAATGATAGCATCTTGAATGGGGGGGAAGGGAGAGGTGGAAGCTGCAGGGTAGCAACATGCTAAGACAAGCAGTAGGGTGTCACAGACAAACATAAGGGCTGTACTGTCGCTTTCAGCCACTACTAGTCTCAGCATTTCAAACATCAGGCCCACATCTAGGTTTGCTCACAGGACTTGTGCAGCCGGGGCATTCTTTGAAACCATATGGTGACAGTAGAGCAGTCATCTGTAAGATCTGTGGTAAGTATTTAAAAGGCATCAAGAACATAAACAACCTCAACAGAACATGTATAAACAGTCATATGAACTCCCACCACCCAGTCTTGGAGAGCCTAGCTGGACCAGAGGGCAAAGAATCAGCCTCATCCTGCTCCCTCTTCTGCTGCTGTAGTTCCCTCTTCCTCCATCCCCCTCCCTGTTCATGCAGTAGCCTTTGAGCACACAGAGACAGTTTTGAGGGGCAGTTTTGTTTAAGGGCAGTGGAACTTCTACTTCAGGCTTCTTCTCTGCAAATGACGACGAGGCTGCAGGCTTGCTTCAGAGCTAGGAGTGGGAAACTGAGAACAGAAGTTGAACCACTGCCTTCACTGATATTGACATCTACCCCATTTTCCAACATCCATGAGCACGAAGCCTGAATACAAGAATACACAGCTGCCCCCAATGGAAATGCTGCTTTTCTGGGTAGTGGACACAACGTGATGCTTCAAATTAACCCACAGTACCACATACCCAGCCACCATTTCTTTGCCCAGAACACTGACCCTGCCCTGCATCGCCATATAAATTATAATGTGTCCCCGGAATTACAAAATGTTGTGCAGGGTGCATCTGACCATGGACACGTGGTCCAGCAATCATGGCCAAGGGTATTGCATATCCATAACAGCACACTGGATCAATGCCTTGGAAGTGGGGCATAAAACTGAAAGTGGTGGTACCCCCATTAGTTTTGGGACATTCATCCTTGTCTGTCCTCTTCTCAACCCCCCCCCCCCTCTTCCTCCACTTCTTCATACTGCCTTTTAACACCCTCCACAATGGTACAGATATCTATATGTGATAAAATGCAAGCTCTATACAGGGGTACACATGGTAAACACCAATATGCTGTCCTAAAGCTCATATATATCTAGGGGAGCACAGCCACATGGCCAAAGAGTTGTTGATGGCTCTGTTGACCCAGGCTGATATATGGCTGACCCCACATAATCTGAAGCCAGACAGTTGTGTGTGACAATGGGGCGAACCTGCTTGCAGCATTTCACCTTGACAATCTCACATTCATACCTTGCCTGGTCCTTGTGACAAACATGGTAGTGCAGTACTTCCTAAACAATTACGTAGGTTTATATCCACTGCTGAAAAATGCCAGAAAATTGTACCTAAACATTCGGAGTTCACACCCAGATGCCTCTTGTCTGGCAGAGGTACAGCTACCACCCAACCATCTCCCCTGTGACATGCCTACTTGGTAAAATACCATGTTGCAAATGTTGGAGAGACTAAGCTAGCATCAGAGAGAGATCACGTAGTACTAGATGGTGTATGCCATTAGCAGGTGTTGGAGGTCAGTCACATGATGCCTGTGCAGTGCCTGCAGATCAAAGATCTTTGGGCTATTTTAGCCTACTTTGAGCAAGTGACCTGTTCTCTGCTTGCTGGAACAGATGTTACAAAGCCTCAAGGACGATGTTGTGTTTTTGTCACAGGAGGAGGAAGAGAAACCAATCTTCCAACTGTCTGGCCAGTCCGCTATTACTCAACACTGCAGGGACAGTGGTCTTTGGGTAAGAAAAGAAGACATCTTCTCCAACAAGTTTCTACACCCATGGGAGAAGTATAAAGGAGGAGGATCAAGAGGAGCAAGAAGAGGAGAAAGAAAAGAGGGATAAAATAGGTCCAGAGGCAGGGGAGGGTCTACGCAAAGTTCATTCCATCCATCTCTAGCCAAAGCTATTCTTTGTAAGGGCCATCACCCTTAGGCTCCTTGAGTACTTTTATGTTGCAATGCTTGCAGTAGGGTGTTCAGCACAAGGTATGATAGCTGACAAATTAATATAAAAATTAACCAGGTGTGGATTTCATCTGACTTCAGCGCCCCCATGGCAGATTACACTGATTAGTTAGCACGCAAGTTTTAATCACATATAACTAAGCATGTGTGTCCTCAAGATGCTGCTTCTGCTGGTGGTGCTGTTACTTTCCCCCTCAAATGCAAAATATGTTAATATTGGAATACGGAGCTACAGCTTTCACGTTTCCATGAGGATCACACTCTGCCCTCAAGGTGCTGTCGCTGCTGCTGTCATGCTGCTGGTGCTGCTGCACTCTTTCTGCCGTGTTTCCTACTCTTCCTCATTCTCCCAAAATGAAACACGTTTTCCTTGAAGAAGGCCCGTGTTTGGTGTTCCGTTCACTTGGTAGAATTTGTCCTTGGAAAATTTATGACATTGTTTTTAAAACAAGTGCCACACTCCCTTATAACCTTTGGTAACCCTACTGCTTTTCCTTGGAGGAGAAGGAGGAGTAGGAAGAGGCTCATGCTTGGCTGTTCTGTTCACCTGGTTGAATTTGTCCTTGTAAATTTTTTTACATTGCTTTTAAAATAAGCAACATACCTGCAGTATTACTTGGAGCAATATTTGGTCTAGGAGTCCCTATGTGGGCCTTATTGTGTTTTCAGTGACACCCCCTACACTACTGTACACTATTTTTACCAATTTTTGGGAGTAGCGCAGTTTTCCCCAGATGTGTGGTTATATTACCATAGAATTTGGAGGGGGGGGGGCCTTGGGGGACCTTCTGGAGAACAAATTGGTGAACCTGATTTTCACTCTTGTGGAGTGTTATGGGTGTTGAAATTAGCTATTTCGATTAACGATGATTTTGGTAAAATCAGCCTGATCCCAACATAAACTGATTATTTCACTAATCATGAATACCACCACCCAGGCAGGCTCTTCACCAGTAAAATTGATTATTTTGACTTCATTACTGTACAGCATTCCTAATGGTACTCTGCTAATAATTTGTTCAGTAGACAGTAAATGCTTATTTTAGTTAGTGGATTTAGTCGTTTGATTAACCAAAGTTCTTGCAATACTTACTCCAGGAGACTCCTATTTTCAAAAAGCATCTTTGGAGCCATTTTTCCCTGGCTTTATCCCAGGATAAACCATTTAATGGTTCTGATAATTCTATATCATGTGCACAATATTAAGTGGGTCAGGAAGGGAATCATTTCTCCTTAGGGAGAGCACCTAGAAGTTGTGAAGAGACTTATAAGGCCATCCATGCTCCTCTGGGAAATATGCAAATGCGAAGAGGGAACAATGCCTCTGCAGCAGCACCTATAGGAAAGCAGCACTGCTGCAAGTCAATGTCAGACTTTTTAACAAGCCTTGTAACAATGACTGGGAATTGTAAGGCAAAGCTTTTCTTTGAGGAAAAGATAACCACATACAGACAGTTGTTTTGGGGCGATTTCCCCTCATCAATGAGGTTTCTAGCTTAGCTACTGAGAGGCCTATAGATGTAGTTCAGGAAGAGTATCGCTTCTCCTCAGGTAGAGCAACTAGAAGGTGGAAGGAGACTTATAAGGCTATCCATGCTCTTCTGATGAGGGGCAATCACCCTGAAACAACTGTCTGTGCATGGTCATCTTTTTCTTTTGGAAATTTCCAATCATTGTTACAAGGTTTTTTAAAAAGTCTGACATTCACTTGCAGGAAGACTACTTTCCAATAGGTGGCACTGTAGAGGTATTGTTCCATTTTCTCATATTCTACACTATAGCATGAAGCCTCTTGAAGTGTTTAATCCTGTCTTGAGAGTGTCAAAGATGATTATAAACTTGTACTCCCAAATTCAATGATGTTGAAATTTGAAGTTGCCTTTAAATATGGTGACCTTCAAATGTTCTATGTTGTGTCTGTGACTAGAACAATGCTCAGTCGCAGGTAAGTCGGTCTTTCTGTAATTGTGTGGTGGTGAGACCACATCATTGCTTTCAGTTTTTGTCCTGTTTCTCTGACATACAGACCCCCAACAGGATATTTACTGCACAGGATAGGACATAGAACATGTGAATATCCGGGGGATCTTATAGTCCTGCTGTGTGTTGAGGATCCATAACCATTCGGAGTTGGTCCAGATGAACAAGAACTAATAAAATTCTATGAAAGATTCAATGCACTTCACCCTACTGTGGGAGAATGACTATGAGAGGTTCGCCATTTTGTGTGTTTTCTGTTGTTAGCTGTGAAGATGTTAAGATGGGGGAAGGCAACATCCCCCACAAGAATTGAAGGAGCAGTATATTGTGTCCAAAACTAGGTAAAACCGGTTTTGACTAGCAGAAGACATCTCCAGGGATCGAGTTACAATTGCATGGCAAAAGGAATGTCTTTGTGTAAAAGGACAGGAAATGGCCGGCTGGAGAGACACAGGAAGTATTTCCTTCAGACAACAAGTCAAGAATGAATAGAGCATGCTCAAGAGAAGCTTCTCCCGGGTGAATGATCTCACAAATACCTCCCAGCACACAACCTGAATTACCTAACTTCCTGTGTTAGAAAAGTTCATATAAACTTTTACCCGCCTAAATAAAGTTAGAACCTTTTTGGTGCACATGATGTAAACATGTGGTCCTTTAAATGGTCTCCAGGCCTGTACATTATTCCTATCTAATATGGCACCCACAGTATATCGAATAGCGAAAATTGCGCTAACAAATTTGGAGGCACTGCTGGAATGATGAAGATACAGAGATATGAAGATATTTCGTTGTTATCCGGACACAAGGGGACTTCGAAGCAGAGATGGACAGATAATGAGCTCAAACAAGGTAATAAGCTTTATTCTTATACTTATATCATCTCTCCCTCTCTGCTATGATCCGACCCAGTCCGGGTGAGTTGAAACATGATAAGTCTGTATCAAAAGAACTAAGTAGATATACTGTGTGTTTTTTATGTTGCCTGTGAAGTAATGTCCTGAGTGTGAGCTATGGAGGTTTTATATTGTCTCTGTAGTAGTGAATGGTGTTTGGACTGTGCAAGTATAGGTCAGGAATAGGGAACAAAGAATGTGTAGGATAACGTGTTAAAAGAAAGTAAAAAGGAAGTTGATGTAAGCAATTTTAGATGAAGGTTATAGTAGCGAGTAACGTTGCTGGTTAAAAACATTGTAGTATGTCCATGCGGTGAGAGAGTTTCCATTGTTCAACATGTGACTGATGAGGTATCCCTTTGTTAGGGAGGGGTTCACATGGAATGCTTGCATTTACAGACATCAGCTCAGAGCATTGGCTTGAACTAATTGATTCCAGAAGTAGAGACTGTCTAAGGCCTCATGTCCACGGGGAAAATCAGGCCCGCTACGGATTCTCCATGGAGAATCTGCAGCGGGTCCCTCCTGCCCCGCGGACATGAGCGCTGAAAATAGGAATTTAAAAGAATTTACTCATCCGGAGCGGGCGGGGAAAGTCTTCTCTTCCTCACGGCCGGATCTTCTTTTTCGGCCGGCGGATGAACTCATCACGCCGGCGGCACGTCGCCGACGTGCCGCGCGCATGCGCCGGGCACATCCGCCGAGCCGAAGCAAGAAAGATCCGGCCCTGAGGAAGAGAAGACCTTCCCCGCCCGCTCCGGATGAGTAAATTCTTTTAAATTCCTATTTTAGGTCTCCCGCGGGTCCGGACGGCTTCCATAGGCTTCAATAGAAGCCCGCGGGAGACCCGCACGAAAATGGAGCATGGTCCAGATTTTTTCATGCTCCATTTTTTTTTAAATCACTTTTATTGACCATCCGCGGGTATTTATCTACCCCGCGGGTGGTCAATGCATCCCTATGGGGTGCGGATCCGCGGGCAGGAGAAGAGTTAAAATCTGCTGCGGATTTTAATTCTTCTTTTGCCCGTGGACATGAGCCCTAATGGTGTGTGCGCGCATAGAGTATTCCCTCCGATTATGGTAGGCCAAACAAGCTGTTGAGGACTACAAGGTGGTTCAAAGAGTACAATCTGTGCTATGAGTTGCGGGAGGAGAATCTCACCTAGAGTTTGAAGGTTTTTCCAATTACGACATAAAAAGCAGGCAAGGAGCTTATTAATGTTATAAGCCAAACCTGCGTCGTTAGGTGTGGGAAAAATCTAATGAGTTATGGGTAACTCGCAAGCAAATTCAATGACTGCTGTTTGTAAAAGCAGCTAAATACACAAAAAGGGTAAAAAAAAAAAAAAAAGCTAGTATGGAAAGGTAGAAGGTTTAACAATTAAGGGCTCCCACCCACTTGCGAGGGCGATAGTGCGTTTTGAAAATCGCTGCGATATCGCAGTTGCCAACGTGTGATTTTTGTGCAATTGCGCTGCGATTTTTCTCCCACTAAACTCGCATCGCAAAGCTCTATGTATTGTGACTGTCCTGCGTTTTTTTATCGCAGCGTTTTTGACACTTAATTATAGAACAACACAGTCACGCATGCGATTGTGCGATGCGATTTTTCGGCGACCATTGATTTGCATAGGCGAGGGAAAAATAGGACATCGCACTAATATAGGGCAGTCACAAGCGATAAAAAAACGCAACCGCGCTGCGAGAAAAAAACGCAAGTGCGCATAGCCACATTACAACTCATTCGTTTCAAACTAGAAAGTTTTAGCGCTCTATCACAGCGCTAAAAAAATGCAAATCGCTAACGCAAGTGGGTGGGAGCCCTATCAGTGATAATAGTTGCTATCTGTAGTGGTGAATATAAGTATGTGGGTGGAAATGGGCATAAGTTGTATTGTGTTTGTCGTTGGATAGCCTATACCAGTGATGGCGAACCTTTTAGAGACCGAGTGCCCAAACTGCAACCCAAAACCAACTTATGTATCGCAAAGTGCCAACATCAGGGGGCGGGGCTTATCACGACGTGATTTTACCCCCGTCGTTCTAAAAAGGACAGGGCTGCTTCAAAATAGACAGGGTGCAGATTCTGACTGCTTTTTGGATGTGGAAAATTCTGCAGCATTTCCGCATCCAAAAAGTTGTCAAAATCTGCACCCTATCTATTTTGAAACAGCCCTGCCAGTTTCTGCCGCATGTAAACATACCCCAGTGGTAATAGTGGCCCTCCTAGCGATAATAGTGACCCCCCCAGTGGTAATAGTGACATACCCCAGTGGTCCCCCAGCAGTAATAATGCCCGCTTCCCCCCCAGCGGTTCCCACAGCAGTCATATTACCCCCCCCCCAGTGGTCCACCAGCAGTCACAATGCCACCCCCAGCTGTCTGCCAGCAATAATGCCCCCCTCCCCTCAAGCGGTTCCCCCAGCAATCATAATACGCCCCCCCCCCCCTCCAGCGGTCCCCTCAGCAGTCATAATGCCCCCCCCCAGCAGTCATAATGCCTCCCCCCCCCAGCGGTCCCCCAGCAGTCATAATACCTTCCCTCCAGTGGTTCCCCCAGCAGTCCTAATGCCTCCCCCCCCCCCAGCGGTTCCCCCAGCAGTCCTAATGCCCCCCCCCCCCAGAGATTCTCCCAGCAGTCATGCCTCCCCTCCCCCGCTAGCGATTCTCCCAGTAGTCATAATGCCTCCCCTCCCCCCCAGCGATTCTCCCAGCAGTCATAATGTCTCCCCCCCCCCCAGCGATTCTCCCAGTAGTCATAATGCCTCCCCTCCCCCCCAGCGATTCTCCCAGCAGTCATAATGTCTCCCCTCCCCCCCCAGCGATTCTCCCAGCAGTCATGCCTCCCCTCCCTTGCTAGCGATTCTCCCAGCAGTCATAATGCTTCCCCTCCCCCCCAGCGATTCTCCCAGCAGTCAGAATGCCCCCCCTCCCCTCCAGCGATTTTCCCAGCAGTCAGAATGCCCCCCCCAGCGATTTTCCCAGCAGTCAGAATGCCCCCCCTCCCCCCCAGCGATTTTCCCAGCAGTCAGAATGCCCACCCCCTGCCCCCCAGCGATTCTCCCAGCTGTCAGAATGCCCGCCCCCTGCCCCACATACTTACCCCTCCTCCTCGCGGGAGCGCAGCTCCTCTCCTGCCTGATCCCAGGTGCATACTGAAGGTAGTGTGCTGCTATTGGATGCCTTCTCCCCCTGCTCTTGCGGAACCAAAGTAGGAGACGTCGGAAGAGGGGGGAGAAGGATCCTAGCTGCACACTGACTCACAGTGTGCGCCGAGATCAGCACAGAAAGCAGCGCTGAGTGAATGTCAGCAGGGGAGCCGCGGCCCCTGCAGGCATTCACTAAGGTGGTGAGCGGCCGATGGCGGCGCGTGCCAGCAGGGAGGGCTCTGCGTGCCGCCCCTGGCACGCGTGCCATAGGTTCGCCACCACTGGCCTATACTGTACAAAATATGTAAAAACCGTGGTACATAAGAGTTTTTCTTATATATGTTTTGTTTGCTGTTGGCAGTCCTATGTACAGTAAATAGAATCCCAGTTTCTACTTCACATGATAAACTTATCAGTCTGTATATGAGTGAATGAAAACCCCAGTGTGTGTGAATTTGTGTGTGTAAATGGAAGAGGGCCCGTATGAGAGTTCCATTGTATTGTATGGTGTGTATACTGTTCGGTGGCTAGACACAAAATGAGAAAGAATGAGCAAACACTGAGCCAGACCACAAAGGGTGGAGCTAGGTGATGTAAGGATATGTTTCATAGACAGGAGTATTGCTTGTCTGTAAATCTTCCTGCTTTATTTCATAAAAATGTGCAAATCACAGCTACAATGGAGTACGCGTTTCAGTTCCTTGCCAGAACCTTGCTCACCTCTACATCATAAACTGTTCACTTTCCTTAAAAAACCTATACTTGATTAATTGGTTAAAACCAGCTGTGATTTAACCCCTTATTAAATTGCTGAATACAAATGCCCTTTCAACCTGTCTCCTCCCATAAGAACAAGTATAAAAGACTTTCTTTCAATCCAATAATGCAATTCATATGCAATTCATATTTCTTATTTATAATTAAATTTATATTAATTTTTAATGTAATTCAACCAATACATAAATAAATATTTGATTACATGGAAAAATTCTGACATTAAAGGGGTTGTCCCGCGCTGAAACGAGGTTTTTTTTTTCAATAGCCCCCCCCCCCCCCGTTCGGCGAGAGACAAACCCGATGCAGGGGTTAAAAAAAAAAACCGCATAGTACTTACCTGAATCCCCGCGCTCCGGTGACTTCTTATTTACCTTGCGAAGATGGCCGCCGGGATCTTCACCCTCGGTGGACCGCAGGTCTTCTGTGCGGTCCATTGCCGATTCCAGCCTCCTGATTGGCTGGAATCGGCACGTGACGGGGCGGAGCTACGAGGAGCCACTCTCCGGCACGAGCGGCCCCATTCAGAAAAGAAGAAGACCAGACTGCGCAAGCGTGTCTAATCGGGCGATTAGACGCTGAAAATTAGACGGCACCATGGAGACGAGGACGCTAGCAACGGAACAGGTAAGTGAATAACTTCTGTATTGCTCATAATTAATGCACAATGTACATTACAAAGTGCATTAATATGGCCATACAGAAGTGTATACCCCCACTTTGTTTCGCGGGACAACCCTTTTAATGTGTGCTATTATGTTAGAGACGTTTCTTCATTTCTTAATATTCTCCACAATGTGATATATTATAACTCATATAACATATGAACAATCAGGTTAGTAGATATATAATACTAGCTGATATACCCGGCTTCGCCCGAGTTAATTTGGTACTGGTGTTTATCTGGTGTTCACATGGAAAATCTTATGAAGTCGTGGTTACTTTAGAGATACTGAGGAAAAAGATATGTTCACCATTTTACATAGTTCTCTGCATTACCCAGAAAACACCACGTGGAGGTAACCATGCGACGCTTCCTTTATATAAAATGACATCAGGAAGTGAGAGAATTAGATTACGTACATAAAATTTGGACACTAATTCTTTTGCGCTTAGAATTGAATAATTGAGTTGGGACCCACTAACTTTTCATATTTATGACACAATCAATGCTTGTGCCAAATTTCATGTTTCTATGACATTGGGAAGTGAGAGATTTAGATTATGTACGTAAAATTTGGACGCTAATTCTTTTGCGCATATAATTGAATAATGGAGTTGGGACCCATTAGCTTTTCCTATTTATGACATAATCAATGCTTGTGCCAAATTTCACGTTTCTATGACACCGGAAAGTGAAAAAATTACATTTCGCATGTAAAATTTTGACGCCAATTCTTTTGCGCTAGAATTGAATAATCGAGTTGGGACTTATAAACTTTTCCTATTTATGACATAATCAATGCTCGTGCCAAATTTCCCATTTCTATGACACCGTAAAGTGAGAAAATTACATTCCGCACGTAAAATTTGGACGCTAATTCTTTTGCGCATAGAATTGAATACCCGAGTTGGGACCCATTAGCTTTTCCTATTTATGACATAATCAATGCTCGTGGCAAATTTCCCGTTTCTATGACACCGGAAAGTGAGAAAATTACATTCCGCACGTAAAATTTGGACGCTAATTCTTTTGCATATAGAATTGAATAATGGAGTTGGGACCCATTAGCTTTTCCTATTCATGACATAATCCATGCTCATGCCAAATTTCCCGTTTCTATGACACCAGAAAGTGAAAAAATTACATTCCGCACGTAAAATTTCGACGCCAATTCTTTTGCGCTAGAATTGAATAATGGAGTTGGGACCTATGAACTTTTCCTATTTCTGACATAATCAATGCTCGTGCCAAATTTCACGTTTCTATGACACCGGAAAGTGAGAAAATTAGACTCCGTACGTAAAATTTCAACGCTAATTCTTTTGCGCATAGAATTGAATAATCGAGTTGGGACCCATTAGCTTTTTCTATTTATGACATAATCAATGCTCGTGCCAAATTTCAAGTTTCTATGACACCGGAAAGTGAGAAAATTAGATTCCGTACGTAAAATTTGGACACTAATTCTTTTGCGCATAGAATTGAATAATCATGTTGGGACCTATTAGCTTTTCCTATTTATGACATATTCGATGCGCGTGCCAAATTTGAAGTTTTTATGACATTGGGAACTGAGAGATTTAGATTATGTACGTTAAATTCGACGCCAATTCTTTTGCGCTAGAATTGAATAATCGAGTTGGGACCCAATTACTTTTCCTATTTTGGAGATAATCTATGCTTGCGCCAAAATTCATGTTTCTACGACATCGGGAAGTTGGAGAACTTTTGGTGAGTCAGTGAGTCAGTGAGTCAGTGAGGGCTTTCAGCTTTATATATATAGACTAGCTGATATACCCGGCTTCGCCCGAGTTAATTTGGTACTGGTGTTTATCTGGTGTTCACACGGAAAATCGTATGAAGTCGTGGTTACTTTAGAGATACTGAGGAAAAACATATGTTCACCATTTTGCATAGTTCTCTGCGTTACCCAGGAAACACCACGTGGAGGTAACCATGCGACGTTTCCTTCATATAAAATGACATCAGGAAGTGAGAGGATTAGATTACGTACATAAAATTTGGACACTAATTCTTTTGCGCTAAGAATTGAATAATCGAGTTGGGACCTATTAACTTTTCATATTTATGACACAATCAATGCTTGTGCCAAATTTCATGTTTCTATGACATTGGGAAGTGAGAGATTTGGATTATGTACGTAAAATTTGGACGCTAATTCTTTTGCGCATAGAATTGAATACTGGAGTTGGGACCCATTAGCTTTTCCTATTTATGACATAATCAATGCTCGTGCCAAATTTCCCGTTTCTATGACACCGGAAAGTGAGAAAATTACATACCGCACGTAAAATTTGGACGTTAATTCTTTTGCGCATAGAATTGAATAATGGAGTTGGGACCCATTAGCTTTTCCTATTTATGACATAATCAATGCTCGTGCTAAATTTCCCGTTTCTATGACACCGGAAAGTGAGAAAATTGCATTCCGCACGTAAAATTTGGACGCTAATTCTTTTGTGCATAGAATTAAATAATCGAGTCGGGACCCATTAGCGTTTCCTATTTATGACATAATCAATGCTCGTGCCAAATTTCCCGTTCCTATGACACCGGAATGTGAGAAAATTAGACTCCGTACGTAAAATTTGGACGCTAATTCTTTTGCGCATAGAATTGAATAATGGAGTTGGGATCCATTAGCTTTTACTATTTATGACATAATCAATGCTTGTGCCAAATTTCCTGTTTCTATGACACTGGAAAGTAAAGAAATTACATTCCGCACGTAAAATTTCAACGCCAATTCTCTTGCGCTAGAATTGAATAATGGAGTTGGGACCTATTAACTTTTCCTATTTATGACATAATCAATGCTCGTGCCAAATTTCATGTTTCTATGACACCAGAAAGTGAGAAAATTACATTCCGCACGTAAAATTTGGACGCCAATTCTTTTGGGCTAGAATTGAATAATCGAGTTGGGAACCCATTTGCTTTTCCTATTTATGACATAATCAATGCTCGTGCCAAATTTCACGTTTCTACGACATCGGGAAGTTGGAGAACTTTTGGCGAGTCAGTCAGTCAGTCAGTGAGTGAGTGAATGAGTGAGTCAGTGAGGGCTTTCAGCTTTATATATATAGATATCGGACTTCAGGTTTAAACCTTTTGGATGTCTTGTATTTAGTGTTAGTATCCAGTAAGCTTCTCTCCTGAACACTTTTTCTTGACTAACAACACCATTTTTTATACTGGACACCTTTTCAATTCTGAAAAAAAAAACTTTTTAAGCTACCTGAGTGCATTTCTAAAAAAATGTTTTACTACCCCTGAGCTATTTTTATTGTTATTTTTAATGTGTCTCACATGCTCTGCAATTCGGGTTCTCACCTTGCAGGTAGTGCAGCCGATATAACTCATGTTGCATTATGTGCAGAAAATCATGTAGACAACATTGGTAGTGTCACAAATGATGTAACTATTTATTTTAAACGTTCTAGTTTTTTCACTATCCATAAATGTAGCCTTATTCTCAGCTAGATGGAATATGCTGCATCGAGATTTGCCGCATCCAAAAAAGCCATTATTTCATAACCACTACGGTTTTCTTTTATTTGAGCAAAATGTGCTTGGAGATAATAAGTCTCTTAGATTTTTATTCTTTTTAGCAACAACCATAACACCTTTGTCCAAAATATTATGAATTATTTTGTCTTGCTGCAAAATTGGTAAAAATTTATTTAAAAAAATTTTAATATTATAAAAATTTCTACTAAAAGCTGTAGAAAATATCAACTTTTCATTATTATTCTCTTTTTTATTATTCTCAAGAAGCATTTTTCCATCTATAACATCAATTTTATTACAAGTCCAATCTAATGGACAAGCAAAACAGGCTATGCAGTGGTAACCAACAGAAAGAGGTAATTGTATAAAAACTAGAGATGAGCGAGCACCAAAATGCTCGGGTGCTCGTTACTCGGGACGAAATTATCGCGATGCTCGAGGGTTCGTTTTGAGTAACGAACCCCATTGAAGTCAATGGGCGACCGGAGCATTTTTGTATTTCGCCGATGCTCGCTAAGGTTTTCATGTGTGAAAATCTGGGCAATTCAAGAAAGTGATGGGAACGACACAGCAACGGATAGGGCAGGCGAGGGGCTACATGTTGGGCTGCATCTCAAGTTCCCAGGTCCCACTATTAAGCCACAATAGCGGCAAGAGTCCCCCCCCCCTCCCAAAACTTTTACTTCTGAAAAGCCCTCATTAGCAATGCATACCATAGCTAAGCACCACACTACCTCCAACAAAGCACAATCACTGCCTGCATGACACTCCATTGCCACTTCTCCTGGGTTACATGCTGCCCAACCCCCCCCCCCCCCACGACCCAGTGTCCACAGCGCACACCAAACTGTCCCTGCCCAGCCTTCAGCTGCCCTCATGCCACGCCACACTCATGTCTATTTATAAGTGCGTCTGCCACAGGAAAAGCAGGCACACACTGCAGAGGGTTGGCATGGCTAGGCAGCGACCCCCCCATAAAAGGGGCGGGGCGATAGTCCACAATGCTGTACAGAAGCAATGAGAAATCCAATCCTGTGCCACCTCCATCTGGAGCTGCACACGTGGGCATAGCAATGGGGAACCTATGTGCCACACACTATTCATTCTGTCAAGGTGTCTGCATGCCCCAGTCAGACCGCGGTTTTTATAAATAGTCACAGGCAGGTACAACTCCGCAATGGGAATTCCGTGTGCACCCACAGCATGGGTGGCTCCCTGGAACCCACCCGCTGTACATAAATGTATCCCATTGCAGTGCCCATCACAGCTGAGGTAATGTCGTGGTTAATGCAGGTGGGCTTCGGCCCAGTCAGACTGGGGTTCTTTACAAGTGGACAGATGTAGTAACAACTCCCTGTGGACCCACAGCATGGGTGGGTGCCAGGAAGCCACCGGCGGTACATAAAAATATCCCATTGCATTGCCCAACACAGCTGAGGTAATGTCGTGCTTAATAGAGGTGGGCTTCGGCCCACACTGCATGCCCCAGTCTGACTGGGGTTCTTTACAAGTGGACAGATGTAGGTTAAACTCCGTGTGCACCTACAGCATGGGTGGCTCCCTGGAACCCACCGGTAGTACATAAAAATATCCCATTGCATTGTCCATCACAGCTGAGGTAATGTCGTGGTTAATGCAGGTGGGCTTCGGCCCACACTGCATGCCCCAGTCAGACTGGGGTTCTTTACAAGTGGACAGATGTAGTAACAACTCCCTGTGGACCCACAGCATGGGTGGGTGCCAGGAAGCCACCGGCGGTACATTAAAATATCCCATTGCATTGCCCAACATAGCTGAGGTAGTAATGTCGTGCTTAATACAGGTGGGCTTCAGCCCACACTGCATGCCCCAGTCAGACTGGGGTTCTTTACAAGTGGACAGATGTAGTAACAACTCCCTGTGGACCCACAGCATGGGTGGGTGCCAGGAAGCCACCGGCGGTACATAAAAATATCCCATTGCATTGCCCAACACAGCTGAGGTAGTAATGTCGTGCTTAATACAGGTGGGCTTCGGCCCACACTGCATGCCCCAGTCTGACTGGGGTTCTTTACAAGTGAACAGATGTAGGTTAAACTCCGTGTGCACCTACAGCATGGGTGGCTCCCTGGAACCCACCGGTAGTACATAAAAATATCCCATTGCATTGCCCAACACAGCTGAGGTAGTAATGTCGTGCTTAATGCAGGTGGGCTTCCGCCCACACTGCATGCCCCAGTCAGACTGGTAATATGTACCTTAACAGTAACCTCGTTGGTGGTAATGTGGTGGTGACTGCGGACCTGGTAGTGCGGTTTTATGTAGTTGGTTTTCAGAATGTGGCCAGGATTAAGTGGGCCGTGGCGGGGGGATGGTGGTGGTGCTCTCTTGTTGTGTCGTTAAAGGTGAAATTCTTGGACTGCCACCAGACGGACCAATGCAAAGGTATTTGCCAAGAATGTTTTCATTGTTGGAGGAGGAGGGGGATGTTTTGGAGGCACTATGTGTCCTCTACACGTGTCCGTGGTTATATGCACCTTAACAGTAACAGCGTTGGTGGGAAATGGCCTCGCCGCCGTCATGTCTTTGTGAAGCCTCTGTTTCCACACCCCAGTGACATACCATTAGCAGCGGTATAGGCAGAGCCCACAATTATTAACATTTCAGCGGTAGCATTAGGGACAGGCCCCACTAACATATCACTAGCAGCAGTATAGGGGGAGCGCAGTCTTAGTTCCATTTCAGTAATAGTAGCACTCAAGACAGGCCCCAGTAACATTCCCATTGCAGCAGTTTAGGGAGATAACAGTCTTTTTTACATTTCAGTAGCTGCAGTATAGACAAGGCCCCAGTTACATTTATGTAGCTAAAGTGTAGGCCAACCCCATACACCTTTCTGTACCATGAGTGCAGGCGAAGAACATAGAAATTACTATGATTACACTGTAGGTGAGGGCCCCAAAAAATTGGTGTACCAACAGTACTAATGTACCTCAGAAAAAATTGGCCATGCCCAACCAAGATGGCAGGTGAAACCCATTAATCGCTTTGGTTAATGTGGCTTAAGTGGTAACTAGGCCTGGAGGCAGCCCAGTTGAACGAAAAATTGGTTCAAGTTAAAGTTTCAACGCTTTTAAGAGCATTGAAACGTATAAAAATTGTTTAGAAAAATTATATGAGTGAGCCTTGTGGCCCTAAGAAAAATTGCCCGTTCGGCGTGATTACGTGAGGTTTCAGGAGGAGGAGCAGGAGGAGGAGGAGGAATATTATACACAGATTGATGAAGCAGAAATGTCCCCGTTTTGGATGGTGAGAGAGAACGATGCATCCATCCGCGGGTGCAGCCTACGTATTGCTTAGGTATTGCTGCTGTCCGCTGGTGGAGAAGAGAAGTCTGGTGAAATCCAGGCTTTGTTCATCTTGATGAGTGTAAGCCTGTCGGCACTGTCGGTTGACAGGCGGGTACGCTTATCCGTGATGATTCCCCCAGCCACACTAAACACACTCTCTGACAAGACGCTAGCCGCAGGACAAGCAAGCACCTCCAGGGCATACAGCGCGAGTTCAGGCCACGTGTCCAGCTTCAACACCCAGTAGTTGTAGGGGGCAGAGGCGTCACAGAGGATGGTCGTGCGATCGGCTACGTACTCCCTCACCATCCTTTTACAGTGCTCCCGCCAACTCAGCCTTGACTGGGGACCGGTGACACAGTCTTGCTGGGGAGCCAGAAAGCTGTCAAAGGCCTTAGAGAGTGTTCCCCTGCCTGCGCTGTACATGCTGCCTGATTTCTGCGCCTCCCCTGCTACCTGGGCCGCGGAAATGCGCCTTCGGCCACTAGCGCTGTCGGATGGGAAGTTTACCATCAGTTTGTCCACCAGCGCCCTGTGGTATAGCATCATTCTCGAACCCCTTTCCTCTTCGGGAATGAGAGTGCAAAGGCTCTCCTTATACCGTGGATCGAGTAGTGTGTACACCCAGTAATCCGTAGTGGCCAGAATGCGTGTAACGCGAGGGTCACGAGAAAGGCATCCTAACATGAAGTCAGCCATGTGTGCCAGGGTACCTGTACGCAACACATGGCTGTCCTCACTCGGAAGATCACTTTCAGGATCCTCCTCCTCCTCCTCCTCCTCCTCCTCTGGCCATACACGCTGAAAGGATGACAGGCAAGCTGCATCTGTACCCTCAGCAGTGGGCCAAGCTGTCTCTTCCCCCTCCTCCTCATGCTCCTCCCCCTCCTCCTCAACGCGCTGAGATATAGACATGAGGTTGCTCTGACTATCCAGCGACATACTGTCTTCCCCCACCTCCGTTTTTGATTCCAAAGCGTCTGCCTTTATGCTTTGCAGGGAACGTCTCAAGAGGCATAGCAGAGGAATGGTGACGCTAATGATTGCAGCATCCCCGCTCACCATCTGGGTAGACTCCTCAAATTTTCCAAGGACCTGGCAGATGGCTGCCAACCAGGCCCACTCTTCTGTAAATAATTGAGGAGGCTGACTCCCACTGCGCTGCGCAAGTTGGAGTTGATATGCCACTATAGCTCTACGCTGCTCATAGAGTCTGGCCAACATGTGGAGCGTAGAGTTCCACTGTGTGGGCACGTCGCACAGCAGTCGGTGCACTGGCAGATTAAACCGATGTTGCAGGGTCCGCAGGGTGGCAGCGTGCGTGTGGGATTTGCGGAAATGTGCGCAGAGCTGGCGCACCTTTCCGAGCAGGTATGACAAGTGGGGGTAGCTTTTCAGAAAGCGCTGAACCACCAAATTAAAGACATGGGCCAGGCATGGCACGTGCGTGAGGCTGCCGAGCTGCAGAGCCGCCACCAGGTTACGGCCGTTGTCACACACGACCATGCCCGGTTGGAGGCTCAGCGGCGCAAGCCAGCGGTCGGTCTGCTCTGTCAGACCCTGCAGCAGTTCGTGGGCCGTGTGCCTCTTATCTCCTAAGCTGAGTAGTTTCAGCACGGCCTGCTGACGCTTGCCTACCGCTGTGCTGCCACGCCGCGTGACACCGACTGCTGGCGACGTGCTGCTGCTGCTGACACATCTTGATTGCGAGACAGAGGTTGCGTAGGAGAAGGAGGAGGGTGGTTTAGTGGAGGAAGCATACACCCCCGCAGATACCAGCACCGAGCTGGGGCACGCAATTCGGGGGGGTGGGTAGGACGTGAGCGGTCCCAGGCTCTGACTCTGTCCCAGCCTCCACTAAATTCACCCAATGTGCCGTCAGGGAGATATAGTGGCCCTGCCCGCCTGTGCTTGTCCACGTGTCTGTTGTTAAGTGGACCTTGGCAGTAACCGCGTTGGTGAGGGCGCATACAATGTTGCGGGAGACGTGGTCGTGCAGGCCTGGGACGGCACATCGGGAAAAGTAGTGGCGACTGGGAACCGAGTAGCGCGGGGCCGCCGCCGCCATCATGCTTTTGAAAGCCTCAGTTTCCACAAGCCTATACGGCAGCATCTCTAGGCTGATCAATTTTGCATTGTGCACGTTTAACGCTTGAGCGTGCGGGTGCGTGGCGTCGTACTTGCGCTTGCGCTCAAACTGTGGCGCTAGCGACGTCTGGACGCTACGCTGAGAGACATTGCTGGATGGGGCCGAGGACAGCGGAGGTGAGGGTGTGGGTGCAAGCCAGGAGACGGTACTGCCTGTGTCCTCAGAGGGGGGTTGGATCTCAGTGGCAGGTTGGGGCACAGGGGGAGAGGCAGTGGTGCAAACCGGAGGCGGTGAACGGCCTTCGTCCCACCTTGTGGGGTGCTTGGACATAATATGCCTGCGCATGCTGTTGGTGGTGCCTCCCCAGCTGATCTTGGCGCGATAAAGGTTGCACACCACTGTTCGTCGGTCGTCAGGCGTCTCTTTGAAAAACTGCCACACCGTAGAGCACCTTGACCTCTGCAGGGTGGCATGGCGCGAGGGGGCGCTTTGGGAACCAGTTGGTGGATTATTCGGTCTGGCCCTGCCTCTACCCCTGGCCACCGCACTGGCTCGGCCTGTGCCCACACCCTGACTTGGGCCTCCGCGTCCTCGCCCGCGTCCACGTCCTATAGGCCTACCCCTACCCCTCAGCATGGTGTATTACCAGTGATTTGATTTCCCAGCCAGGAAATAAATTGGCGCAAGCCTGCAGGCCAAATAGAATTTTTTCCCTTTTTTTTTAAAGGAAAGGCCCACTGACTATATTCAATCAATAATGTGTTGTGGCCCTGCTGTGTGTCACAGAACTGCAGTGCTATTAACTGCAGCAGAGCGGTGATTTCCCAGCCAGGAAATAAATTGGCGCAAGCCTGCTGTTAAACTTAGCTGGCTGCGTATGATTTTTTTTACGTTCTCCACCCAGCACACACGTACCCAGAACGCTGAGGACTGTCAGAGGCAGGCCAAATAGAATTTTTGCCCTTTTTTTTTTAAAGCAAAGGCCCACTGACTATATTCAATCAATTAATAAATGTGTTGTGTGGCCCTGCTGTGTGTCACAGAACTGCAGTGCTATTAACTGCAGCAGAGCGGTGATTTCCCAGCCAGGAAATAAATTGGCGCAAGCCTGCAGGCCAAATAGAATTTTTGCCCTTTTTTTAAAAGGAAAGGCCCACTGCGTATATTCAATCAATAAAATATGTCTTCTGGCCCTGCCTACACAATTCTGTCCCTGGAGTATTACTGCAGGACGCAATGCTCTGCACGGCCGATTTGGAAAAAAAAAAAAAAGTGCAACACTGCTAACAGCAGCCTCCACAGTACTGCACACTGTTAGATGTGGCCCTAAGAAGGACCGTTGGGGTTCTTGAAGCCTACACTAACTCCTAACACTCTCCCTGCCTAACCACCACTTCTGTCCCTGTAGTATTACTGCAGGGCGCAATGCTCTGCACGGCCGATTTGGAAAAAAAAAATGTGCAACACTGCTAACAGCAGCCTCCACACTACTGCACACTGTTAGATGTGGCCCTAAGAAGGACCGTTGGGGTTCTTGAAGCCTACACTAACTCCTAACGCTCTCCCTACAGCAGCTCCAACACTATAGCACTGTCCCTCAGCTATCTCACAAGGCATCTGAGGCGAGCCGCGGGAGGGGCCGATTTTTATACTCGGGTGACATCTGATCTCCCCAGCCACTCACAGCAGGGGGGTGGTATAGGGCTGGAACATCACAGGGGGAAGTTGTAATGCCTTCCCTGTCTTTCAATTGGCCAGAAAAGCGCGCTAACGTCTCAGAGATGAAAGTGAAAGTAACCCGAACATCGAGTGGTACTCGTTACGAGTAACGAGCATCCCGAACACGCTAATATTCGCCCGAGCATCAAGCTCGGACGAGTACGTTCGCTCATCTCTAATAAAAACCACTCTTTTCCTCCCGAGAGACTCAGGAAATAGAGGTGATGGTGCTCACTGAAATATGTGAGCTGGCTGCAGGTAAGACTGTTAATGTCTGCACCGACTTAAGGTATACATTTGGAATCGTACACGATTTCACATCTTTTGTGGCATAGTGGAAGTTTCATGGGGTCCTTGAGTAAGCCAATCCAGAATGCAGAAGCAGCGTTTTTGTTCTACAAGGTTTTAGCTCTTTCCGCACAGGTGACTTATCATCAAAGTCCAGGCTTATGCCAAAGAGACAACTACTGAGGCTGGAAGGAACCAGAGAGCAGGCACCGCAGCAGCCTGACTTCCTTTGAATGAGGTAACAGCTGGTAACCTGGTTGCACCTGAAACAGGTGCAGATATTTCTCTGTTGCTTGAATTGCAGGAACAGGACTCAAAAGGAAGAAAAAGGAAGAGTGGAAAAAGCCAACAGAACGCTACTGGGGTCTGGCAGAAAGGTAAATGCCTGTGCCTCCCCTGCCCGCTGTGCTCCTTGATGGCACACCCGATCCAAGAGCTAATCCATTCATCAAAGGAGGTAATGTGTGGTATAGTGTCTTCTGCTTGGCTTACCCCAGGGTTCAACACTGCTGCGATATGATTTGTATGGGGATGCATGATATGCGCCCATTACAATCCAGGCTAATTGGTCAAGGTACCTTCTCGGTGCGAGTCAGATTATCTGTTTCAGTGACTGAATAGCATACAGCTACCAAAGGTAGGTGTTTGGAGTTTGTTGGTTTGCATAGACCTCTTTTCATGTTAGTTGGAGATGTGGCTTGAGGGGGAAAAAAAATTAAAAATGCCACGAATATGACTAAAGAAATGGTTTTACGAAAGTAATTTTGAATATATGGTACATCAGAAGTCATAGTAAATAATAGAGGTAAACATTTTATTAGTCATCTACTCGATTAGAACCACGCCTAATTGTAAGACTAATTTGAGTCCCTATGAAGGTTTGTTTGGTAGGGCTCCTGTAATAGGCCAATGCTTATTCCGGGCCAAAAATGAGGGTCTCACCTCCCACGTGAGTGCCTTACATCAGGAGTTAACTGTCATTAATGTGTATTTTCCTTGTTTCAGGATCAAGAGTTGCATAGTTTGCTTTCAGGTGCTTGGGTTGTCCTAAAAAGATGCAAGGAAGAGCTTGGAATCAAGATACAAAGAACCCTTTCAAGTGCTGTTAGCCACTACAAACTCAGTGAAACTTAAAGAAAGCTAAATTGGGTTCATGTCAGGCATTAAAGGGGTTGTCCCGCGCCGAAACGGGTTTTTTTTTTTTTCAATAGCCCCCCCCCGTTCGGCGCGAGACAAACCCGATACAGGGGTTAAAAAAAAAAACGGACAGTGCTTACCTGAATCCCCGCGCTCCGGTGACTTCTTACTTACCTTGTGAAGATGGCCGCCGGGACCTCCCCCCCTCGGTGGACCGCAGGTCTTCTGTGCGGTCCATTGCCGATTCCAGCCTCCTGATTGGCTGGAATCGGCACGTGACGGGGCGGAGCTACGAGGAGCCGCTCTCCGGCACGAGCGGCCCCATTCAGAAAAGAAGAAGACCGGACTGCGCAAGCGCGTCTAATCGGGCGATTAGACGCTGAAAATTAGACGGCACCATGGAGACGAGAACGCTAGCAACGGAACAGGTAAGTGAATAACTTCTGTTTGGCTCATATTTAATGCACAATGTACATTACAAAGTGCATTAATATGGCCATACAGAAGTGTATAACCCCACTTGCTTTCGCGGAACAACCCCTTTAAATAAAGATTATCAAGGGAGGAGACAAATGTGGCCCATATCATTTGTTATATGTAGGACCCTGGCGGTCATTGGGCTGTCATTTTTCTTCCTTCTCATAAGGGTAACAGAAGACATCCATCCTGTGAAGAGGGTTATTACTGTTTCATATGTAATGTTTCAGAGATTGGAAAATGTCAGCAGATGCAATAAGGTAGCAGTAAGTCTACCAATGATTCAGCCATATTGTGTAATCAGACAAATGTTAATATGTAACAAATAGAGATCAGCGAGCACCAAAATGCTCGGGTACTTGTTACTCGGGACGAAAATTTCGCGATGCTCGAGGGTTCGTTTCGAATAACGAACCCCATTGAAGTCAATGGGCGACCCGAGCATTTTTGTATATCGCCGATGCTCGCTAAGGTTTCCATTTGTGAAAATCTGGGCAATTCAAGAAAGTGATGGGAACGGCACAGCAACGGATAGGGCAGGCGAGGGGCTACATGTTGGGCTGCATGTCAAGTTCCCAGGTCCCACTATTAAGCCACAATAGCGGCAAGAGTGCACCCCCCCCCAACAATTTTTACTTCTGAAAAACCCTCATTAGCAAGGCATACCTTAGCTAAGCACCACACTACCTCCAACAAAGCACAATCACTGCCTGCATGACACTCCGCTGCCACATCTCCTGGGTTACATGCTGCCCACCCCCCCCACACACACGACCCAGTGTCCACAGCGCACACCAAAGTGTCCCTGCGCAGCCTTCAGCTGCCCTCATGCCACACCACCCTCATGTCTATTTATAAGTGCGTCTGCCATGAGGAGGAACCACAGGCACACACTGCAGAGGGTTGGCACGGCTACGGAGCGACCCTCTTTAAAAGGGGCGGGGCAATAGCCCACAATGCTGTACAGAAGCAATGAGAAATCCAATCCTGTGCCACCTCCATCAGGAGCTGCACACGTGGGCATAGCAATGGGGAACCTATGTGCCACACACTATTCATTCTGTCAAGGTGTCTGCATGCCCCAGTCAGACCGCATTTTTTTATAAATAGTCACAGGCAGGTACAACTCTGCAATGGGAATTCCGTGTGCACCCACAGCATGGGTGGGTGCCAGGAAGCCACCGGCGGTACATAAATATATCCCATTGCATTGCCCTGCACAGCTGAGGTAACGTCAGATAAAATACAGGTGGGCTTTGGCCCAAACTGCATGACCCAGTCAGGCTCGAGTTTTTTATAAGTATACACAGGCACGTACATCTCCCTAATGGGAAGTCCATGTGGACCGACAGCATGGGTGGGTCCCAGGAAGCCACCGGCGGCACATAAATATATCCCATTGCAGTGCCCAGCACAGCTGATGTAACGTCAGCTTTAATGCAGGTGGGCAAAAAATCAATTGGATTACACTGTAGGCGAGGGCCCAAAAAAATTGGTGTACCAACAGTACTAATCTACCTCAGAAAAATTGCCCATGCCCAACCAAGAGGGCAGGTGAAACCCATTAATCGCTTTGGTTAATGTGGCTTAATTTGTAACTAGGCCTGTAGGCAGCCCAGTTAAAATAGAAATTGGTTCAGGTGCAAGTTTCAACGCTTTAATGAGCATTGAAACGTATAAAAATTGTTTACAAAATTTCTATGACTGAGCCTTGTGGGCCTAAGAAAAATTGCCCGTTCGGCGTGATTACGTGAGGTTTCAGGAGGAGGAGGAGGATGAATATAATACACAGATTGATGAAGCTAAAAGGCCCCCGTTTTTGATGGTGATAGAGAACGATGCTTCCATCCGCGGGTGCAGCCTACGTCATGTTTAGGTATCGCTGCTGTCCGCTGGTGGAGAAGAGAAGTCTGGGGAAATCCAGGCTTTGTTCATCTTGATGAGTGTAAGCCTGTTGGCACTGTCGGTTGACAGGCGGGTACGCTTATCCGTGATGATTCCCCCAGCCGCACTAAACACCCTCTCTGACAAGACGCTAGCCGCAGGACAAGCAAGCACCTCCAGGGCATAAAGCGCGAGTTCAGGCCACGTGTCCAGCTTCGACACCCAGTAGTTGTAGGGGGCAGAGGCGTCACGGAGGACGGTCGTGCGATCGGCTACGTATTCCCTCACCATCCTTTTACAGTGCTCCCGCCGACTCAGCCTTGACTGGGGAGCGGTGACACAGTCTTGCCGGGGAGCCATAAAGCTGTTAAAGGCCTTAGAGAGTGTTCCCCTGCCTGTGCTGTACATGCTGCCTGATCTCCGCGCCTCCCCTGCTACCTAGCCCTCGGAACTGCGCCTTCGGCCACTAGCGCTGTCGGGTGGGAATTTTACCATCAGTTTGTCCGCCAGGGTCCTGTGGTATAGCATCACTCTCGAACCCCTTTCCTCTTCGGGTATGAGAGTGGAAAGGTTCTCCTTATACCGTGGGTTGAGCAGTGTGTACACCCAGTAATCCGTAGTGGCCAAAATGCGTGTAACGCGAGGGTCACGAGAAAGGCATCCTAACATGAAGTCAGCCATGTGTGCCAGGGTACCTGTACGCAACACATGGCTGTCCTCACTAGGAAGATCACTTTCAGGATCCTCCTCCTCCTCCTCAGGCCATACACGCTGAAAGGATGACAGGCAAGCAGCATGGGTACCCTCAGCAGTGGGCCAAGCTGTCTCTTCCCCCTCCTCCTCATCCTCCTCATGCTCCTCCTCCTCAACGCGCTGAGATATAGACAGGAGGGTGCTCTGACTATCCAGCGACATAGTGTCTTCCCCCACCTCCGTTTCCGAGCGCAAAGCGTCTGCCTTTATGCTTTGCAGGGAACTTCTCAAGAGGCATAGCAGAGGAATGGTGACGCTAATGATTGCAGCATCCCTACTCACCATCTGGGTAGACTCCTGAAAGTTTCCAAGGACCTGGCAGATGTCTGCCAACAAGGCCCACTCTTCTGTAAAGAATTGAGGAGGCTGACTTCCACTGCGCCGCCCATGTTGGAGTTGGTATTCCACTATAGCTCTACGCTGCTCATAGAGCCTGGCCAACATGTGCAGCGTAGAGTTCCACCGTGTGGGCACGTCGCACAGCAGTCGGTGCACTGGCAGAGTAAACCGATGTTGCAGGGTGCGCAGGGTGGCAGCGTCCGTGTGGGACTTGCGGAAATGTGCGCAGAGCCGGCGCACCTTTCCAAGCAGGTCTGACAAGCATGGGTAGCTTTTCAGAAAGCGCTGAACCACCAAATTAAAGACGTGGGCCAGGCATGGCATGTGCGTGAGGCTGCCGAGCTGCAGAGCCGCCACCAGGTTACGGCCGTTGTCACACACGACCATGCCCGGTTGGAGGCTCAGCGGCGCAAGCCTCTTCTCTCTTCTCTCCTAAGCTGAGTAGTTTCAGCACGGCCTGCTGACGCTTGCCCACCGCTGTGCTGCCGTGCCGCGCGACACCGACTGCTGGCGACGTGCTGCTGCTGATACATCTTGATTGCGAGACAGAGGTTGCATAGGAGGAGGAGGGTGGTTTAGTGGAGGAAGCATACACCGCCGCATATACCACCACCGAGCTGGGGCCCGCAATTCTGGGGGTGGGTAGGACGTGAGCGGTCCCAGGCTCTGACTCTGTCCCAGCCTCCACTAAATTCACCCAATGTGCCGTCAGGGAGATATAGTGGCCCTGCCCGCCTGTGCTTGTCCACGTGTCCGTTGTTAATGTACCTTGGCAGTAACCGCGTTGGTGAGGGCGCGTACAATGTTGCGGGAGACGTGGTCGTGCAGGGCTGGGACGGCACATCGGGAAAAGTAGTGGCGACTGGGAACTGAGTAGCGCGGGGCCGCCGCTGCCAACATACCTTTTGAAAGCCTCCGTTTCCACAAGCCTATACGGCAGCATCTCCAGGCTGATAAATTTGGCTATGTGCACGTTTAACGCTTGAGCGTGCGTGTGCGTGGCGGCGTACTTGCGCTTGCGCTCAAACACTTGCGCTAGTGACGGCTGGATGGTGCGCTGACAGACATTGGTGGATGGGGCCGAAGACAGCGGAGGTGAGGGTGTGGGTGCAGGCCAGAAGACGGTAGTGCCTGTGTCCTGAGAGGGGGGTTGGATCTCAGTGGCAGGTTGGGGTACAGGGGGAGAGACAGTGGTGCAAACCAGAGGCGGTGAACGGCCTTCGTCCCACCTTGTGGGGTGCTTGGCCATCATATGTCTGCGCATGCTGGTGGTGGTGAGGCTGGTGGTGGTGGCTCCCCGGCTGATCTTGGCGCGACAAACCTTGCACACCACTGTTCGTCGGTCGTCTGCACTCTCAGTGAAAAACTGCCAGACCTTTGAGCACCTCGGCCTCTGCAGGGTGGCATGGCGCGAGGGGGCGCTTTGTGAAACAGTTGGTGGATTATTCGGTCTGGCCCTGCCTCTACCCCTGGCCACCGCACTGCCTCTTCCAACCTGCCCTGCTGCTGCACTTGCCTCCCCCTCTAAAGACCTGTCCTCAGTAGGCTTAGCAAACCAGGTGGGGTCAGTCACCTCATCGTCCTGCTGCTCTTCCTCCGAATCCTCTGTGCGCTCCTCCCTCGGACTTACTCCAATTACTACTACCTGAGTGATAGACAACTATGTCTCATCGTCATCGTCCTTCTCACCTACTGAAATCTCTTGAGACAGTTGCCGGAAGTCCCCAGCCTCATCCCCCGGACCCCGGGAACTTTCCAAAGGTTGGGCATCGGTCACGACAAACTCCTCCAGTGGGAGAGGATTCTGAACCATTGCTGCTCATTCTGGGCAGGGGCCCGAGAACAGTTCCTGGGAGTCTGTCCGCTCCTCAGAATGTGTCATTGTAATGGAGTGAGGAGGCTGGGAGGAAGGAGGAGCAGCAGCCAGAGGATTCAGAGTTGCAGCAGTGGACAGCGCAGAACTCTGGGTGGTCGATAGATTGCTGGATGCACTTTCTGCCATCCACGACGGGACCTGCTCACACTGCTCATTTTCTAATAAAGGTCTACCGCGTGGACCCATTAATTGTGAGATGAATGTGGGGATGCCAGAAACGTGCCTCTCTCCTAATCCCGCAGCAGTCGGCTGCAATACACCTGGATCAGGAGCTCGGCCTGTGCCCACACCCTGACTTGGGCCTCCGCGTCCTCGCCCGCGTCCACGTCCTCTAGGACTACCCCTACCCCTCAGCATGGTGTATTACCAGTAGTGCAGAAACAGAACGCTGTAATTAAATGTGCCGCTTATTGGCCTGTGGTTGGAGGCTGACTTCGCTTACGGAACGCACAGCAGAGCCAGGAAAGAATTTTGCGCAAGCCTGCTGTAACACTTAGCTGGCTGCATATTAATAAGGACAACTACCCCCAGCAGAGACGCAGTACACTGAGGACGGTCAGAGGCAGCCCAAATAGATTTTTTTTTCCCCAAATTGTTTTGGAAAAGCCCACTGCCTATATAGACAGTATATCTCTTTCACTGTCCCTGCCTCACCACTACTGGCCCTGGACTATGTAAAATTACTGCAGACTGTTTCCCTCTGGACAGGTTGATAGTGGTGATGTAACGGCCAACGCAGAGCCAGGAAAGAATTTTACGCAAGCCTGCTGTAACACTTAGCTGGCTGCCTATTAATTAGGACTACTACCCCCAGCACAGACGCAGTACACTGAGGACAGTCACAGGCAGCCCAAATAGAATGTTTTTTCCCAATTTTTTTTGGAAAAGCCCACGGCCTATATAGACAGTATATCTATTTCACCTTTTTCACTGTCCCTGCCTCACCACTACTTGCCCTATACTATGTAAAATTACTGCAGACTGTTTCCCTCTGGACAGGATGACAGCGGTGATGTAACGGCCAACGCAGAGCCAGGAAAGAATTTTGTGCAAGCCTGCTGTAACACTTAGCTAGCTGCGTTTTAATTAGGACAAATAGGACAACTACTTAGAGACGCAGTACACTGAGGACGGTCACAGGCAGCCCAAATAGATTTTTTTTTCCCCAAATTGTTTTGGAAAAGCCCACTGCCTATATAGACAGTATATCTCATTCACTGTCCCTGCCTCACCACTACTGGCCCTAGACTATGTAAAATTACTACAGACTGAGGACGCAATGCTTTGCACGGCCGATATACAAAAAAAAAAAAAAGCGCAACACTGCAAAAAGCAGCCTCAACAGTACTGCACACAGTCAGATGTGGCCCTAAGAAGGACCGCTGGGGTTCTTGAAGCCTAAAATCACTCCTAACACTCTCCCTATAGCAGCTCCAGCATCAGCAGCACTTTCCCTGATCTCTGTCAGAATGCATCTGTGGCGAGCCGCGGGAGGGGCCGATTTATATACTCGGGTGACACCTGATCTCGCCAGCCACTCACTGCAGGGGGGTGGTATAGGGCTTGAACGTCGCAGGGGGAAGTTGTAATGCCTTCCCTGTCTTTCTATTGGCCAGAAAAGTGCGCTAACGTCTCAGAGATGAAAGTGAAAGTAACTCGAACACCGCGTGGTGCTCGTTTCGAATAACGAGCATCCCGAACACGCTAATACTCGAACGAGTACGTTCGCTCATCAATAGTAACAAACAATATAACCTGAAATCACACCTTGATAAGCCGGTCACAATAGACATGTTATGTTATCTAAGCTATGAACAAGGTGGGTCATGCAAAAAAAGATCAATCTTTTAGAAGCCATGTACCTAGAATACAATTGGAACAATGTAATGCGTTGAGAGGTATTTTCCTTATCCTGGATATCACCCAGCAGTAGGGAGGGATAATGCAGGAGACAGAAAAAGGCTGGAGGCATTTGCAAATTTCTTAGCAGAGATAAATCTCATGGCTGAGGTGACACTTAGGGTCCGCTGTAGAAGTTAGGGAAAGCCACCCCAGAATGTTACACACACACATATATATATATATATATATATATATATATATATATATATATATATATATATATATATATATATATACTGATATACCCGGCTTCGCCCAATTTAATTTGGTACTGGTGTTTATCTGGTGTTCACACGGAAAATCTTATGAAGTCGTGATCACTTTAGCGATACCGGGAAAAACATATGTTCACCATTTTGCATAGTTCTCTGCGTTACCCAGGAAACACCACGTGGAGGTAACCATGCAACGTTTCCTTTATATAAAATGACATCAGGAAGTTAGAGAATAAGATTCCATGCATAAAAAAATTTGGACGCTAATTCTTTTGCACTTACAATTGAATAATCGAGTTGGGACCCATTAACTGTTCCTATTTATGACATATTCATTGCTTATGGCAAATTTCATGTTTCTATGACATTGGGAAGTGAGAGATTTTAGATAATGTACGTAAAATTTTGACGCTAATTCTTTTGCGCTAGAATTAAATAATCGAGTTGGGACCCATTCACTTTTCCTATTTATGACATAATCAATGCTCGTGCCAAATTTCACGTTTCTATGACACCGGAAAGTGAGAAAAATGCATTCTGTACTTAAAATTTGGACGCTAATTCTTTTGCGCATAGAATTGAATAATTGAGTTGGGACCCATTAGGTTTTCCTATTTATGACATAATCAATGCTCGTGCCAAAATTTCACATTTCTATGACACCGGAAAGTGAGAAAAATACAATCCGTACTTAAAATTTGGACGCTAATTCTATTGTGCATAGAATTGAATAATTAAGTTGGGACCCATTAGCTTTTTTTTTTATTTATGACATTATCAATGCTCGTGCCAAATTTCACGTTTCTATGACACCGGAAAGTGAGAAAATTACATTCCGTACGTAAAATTTGGACGCTAATTCTTTTGCACATAGAATTGACTAATAGAGTTGGGACCCATTAGCTTTTCCTATTTATGACATAATCAATGCTCCTGCCAAATTTCACGTTTCTATGACACCGGAAAGTGAGAAAATTACATTCCCAACGTAAAATTGGGACGCTAATTCTTTTGCGCATAGAATTGAATAATTAAGTTGGGACCCACTAGCTTTCCCTATTTATGACATAATCAATGCTCGTGCCAAATTTTGAGTTTCTATGACACCGGGAAGTGAGAGAATTAGATTCCGTACGTAAAATTTGGATGCTAATTCTTTTGTGCATAGAATTGAATAATCAAGTTGGGACCTATTAACTTTTCCTATTTATGACATTCAATGCCCGTGCCAAATTGTAAGTTTCTTTGACATTGGGAAGTGAGAGATTTAGATTATGTACGTTAAATTTCGACACAAATTTTTTTTGCACTAGAATTGAATAATCGAGTTGGGACCCAATTATTTTTCCTATTTTGGAGATAATCTATGCTTATGCCAAAATTCATGTTTCTACGACATCAGGAAGTTGGAGAACTTTTGGTGAGTCAGTCAATCAGTGAGTGAATCAGTGAGTGAGTCAGTGATTGCTTTCGTCTTTATATATAGACTAGCTGATATACCCGGCTTCGCCTGACTTAATTTGGTACTGGTGTTTATCTGGTGTTTACACGGAAAATCTTATGAAGTCGTGGTTACTTTAGAGATACTGAGGAAAAACATATGTTCACTAGAGATGAGCGAGCACCAAAATGCTCGGGTGCTCGTTACTCGGGACGAACTTTTCGCGATGCTCGAGGGTTCGTTTCGAGTAACGAACCCCATTGAAGTCAATGGGCGACCTGAGCATTTTTGTATTTCGCCGATGCTCGCTAAGGTTTCCTTGTGTGAAAATCTGGGCAATTCAAGAAAGTGATGGGAACGACACAGCAACGGATAGGGCAGGCGAGGGGCTACATGTTGGGCTGCATCTCAAGTTCACAGGTCCCACTATTAAGCCACAATAGCGGCAAGAGTGCCCCCCCCCCTCCCAAAAACTTTTACTTCTGAAAAGGCCTCATTAGCATGGCATAGCTTTGCTAAGCACCACACTACCTCCAACAAAGCACAATCACTGCCTGCATGACACTCCGCTGCCACTTCTCCTGGGTTACATGCTGCCCAACCGCCCCCCCTCCCCCCCACAGCGCACACCAAAGTGTCCCGGCGCAGCCTTCAGCTGCCCTCATGCCACACCACCCTCATGTCTATTTAGAAGTGCGTCTGCCATGACGAGGAACCGCAGGCACACACTGCAGATGGTTGGCACGGCTAGGCAGCGACCCTCTTTAAAAGGGGCTGGGCGATAGCCCACAATGCTGTACAGAAGCAATGAGAAATAGAATCCTGTGCCACCGCCATCAGGAGCTGCACACGTGGGCATAGCAATGGGGAACCTATGTGCCACACACTATTCATTCTGTCAAGGTGTCTGCATGCCCCAGTCAGACCGCGGTTTTTAATTCATAGACACAGGCAGGTACAACTCCCTATTGTGAAGTCCCTGTGGACCGACAGCATGGGTGGCTGCCTGGAACCCACCGGCGGTACATAAAAATATCCCATTGCATTGCCCAACACAGCTGAGGTAGTAATGTCGTGCTTAATGCAGGTGGGCTTCGGCCCACACTGCATGCCACAGTCTGACTGTGGTTCTTTACAAGTGGAAACAGATGCATTTATAATTCCCTGTGGACCCACAGCATGGGTGGGTGCCAGGAAGCCACCGGCGGTACATAGAAATATCCCATTGCATTGCCCAACACAGCTGAGGTAGTAATGTCGTGCTTAATGCAGGTGGGCTTCGGCCCACACTGCATGCCCCAGTCTGACTGTGGTTCTTTACAAGTGGAAACAGATGCATTTATAATTCCCTGTGGCCCCACAGCATGGGTGGGTGCCAGGAAGCCACCGGCGGTACATAGAAATATCCCATTGCATTGCCCAACACAGCTGAGGTAGTAATGTCGTGCTTAATGCAGGTGGGCTTCGGCCCACACTGCATGCCCCAGTCAGACTGGGGTTCTTTACAAGTGGACACATGTAGGTTAAACTCCGTGTGCACCTACAGCATGGGTGGCTGCCTGGAACCCACCGGCGGTACATAAAAATATCCCATTGCATTGCCCAACACAGCTGAGGTAGTAATGTCGTGCTTAATGCAGGTGAGCTTCGGCCCACACTGCATGCCCCAGTCTGACTGTGGTTCTTTACAAGTGGAAACAGATGCATTTATAATTCCCTGTGGACCCACAGCATGGGTGGGTGCAAGGAAGCCACCGGCGGTACATAGAAATATCCCATTGCATTGCCCAACACAGCTGAGGTAGTAATGTCGTGCTTAATGCAGGTGGGCTTCGGCCCACACTGCATGCCCCAGTCTGACTGTGGTTCTTTACAAGTGGAAACAGATGCATTTATAATTCCCTGTGGACCCACAGCATGGGTGGGTGCCAGGAAGCCACCGGCGGTACATAGAAATATCCCATTGCATTGCCCAACACAGCTGAGGTAGTAATGTCGTGCTTAATGCAGGTGGGCTTCGGCCCACACTGCATGCCCCAGTCAGACTGGGGTTCTTTACAAGTGGACACATGTAGGTTAAACTCCGTGTGCACCTACAGCATGGGTGGCTCCCTGGAACCCACCGGCGGTATATAGAAATATCCCATTGCATTGCCCAACACAGCTGAGGTAGTAATGTCGTGCTTAATGCAGGTGGGCTTCAGCCCACACTGCATGCTCCAGTCTGACTGTGGTTCTTTACAAGTGGAAACAGATGCATTTATAATTCCCTGTGGACCCACAGCATGGGTGGGTGCCAGGAAGCCACCGGCGGTACATAGAAATATCCCATTGCATTGCCCAACACAGCTGAGGTAGTAATGTCGTGCTTAATGCAGGTGGGCTTCGGCCCACACTGCATGCCCCAGTCAGACTGGGGTTCTTTACAAGTGGACACATGTAGGTTAAACTCCGTGTGCA
Organism: Eleutherodactylus coqui; assembly: GCF_035609145.1. Classification (NCBI taxonomy): domain Eukaryota; kingdom Metazoa; phylum Chordata; class Amphibia; order Anura; family Eleutherodactylidae; genus Eleutherodactylus; species Eleutherodactylus coqui. The sequence continues at coordinate 155,408,766 of NC_089840.1, forward strand.
CCTACAGCATGGGTGGCTCCCTGGAACCCACCGGCGGTACATAGAAATATCCCATTGCATTGCCCAACACAGCTGAGGTAGTAATGTCATGCTTAATGCAGGTGGGCTCCGGCCAAAAATGCATGCCCCAGTCAGACTGGTAATATGTACCTTAACAGTAACCGCGTTGGTGGGAAATGGCCTCGCCGCCATCATGTCTTTGGGAAGCCTCTGTTTCCACACCCCAGAGACATACCATTAGCAGCGGTATAGGCAGAGCCCAGAATTAGTAACATTTCAGCCGTAGCATTAGGACAGGCCCCACTAACATATCACTAGCAGCATTATAGGGGGAGCACAGTCTTAGTTCCATTTAAGTCATTGTAGCAGCCTACACAGGCCCCAGGAACAATTCCGAAGCAGCAGTATAGTGGGAGCGCAGTCTTAGTTCCATTTCAGTAGCTGCAGTATAGCCAAGGCCCAAGTTACATTTATGTAGCTAAAGTGTAGGCCAACCCCACACACACTTCTGTACCATGAGTGCAGGCGAAGAACATACAAATTGCTATGATTACACTGTAGGTGAGGGCCCCAAAACATTGGTGTACCAACAGTACTAATGTACCTCAGTAAAAATTGGCCATGCCCAACCAAGATGGCAGGTGAAACCCATTAATCGCTTTGGTTAATGTGGGTTAAGTGGTAACTAGGCCTGGAGGCAGCCCAGTTTAACGAAAAATTGGTTTAAGTTAAAGTTTCAACGCTTTTAAGAGCATTGAAACATATAAAAATTGTTTAGACAAATTAGATGAGCGAGCCTTGTGGCCCTAAGAAAAATTGCCCGTTCAGCGTGATTACGTGAGGTTTCAGGAGGAGGAGCAGGAGGAGGAGGAGGAATATTAGACACATATTGATGAAGCAGGAATGTCCCCGTTTTGGATGGTGAGAGAGAACGTAGCTTCTATCCGCGGGTGCAGCCTACGTATTGCTTACGTATCGCTGCTGTCCGCTGGTGGAGAAGAGAAGTCTGGGGAAATCCAGGCTTTGTTCATCTTGATGAGTGTTAGCCTGTCGGCACTGTCAGTTGACAGGCGGGTACGCTTATCTGTGATGATTCCCCCAGCCGCACTAAACACCCTTTCCGACAAGACGCTAGCCGCAGGACAAGCAAGCACCTCCAGGGCATACAGCGCGAGTTCAGGCCACGTGTCCAGCTTCGACACCCAGTAGTTGTAGGTGGCAGAGGCGTCACGGAGGACGGTCGTGCGATCGGCTACGTACTCCCTCACCATCCTTTTACAGTGCTCCCGCCGACTCAGCCTTGACTGGGGAGCGGTGACACAGTCTTGCTGGGGAGCCAATAAAGCTGTCCAGGCCCTTAAAGACTGTTGCACTGCCTGGGCTGTACATGCTGCTCGATCTCCGCACCTCCCCTGCTACCTGGCCCTCGGAACTGCGCCTTCTGCCACTAGCGGTGTCGGATGGGAATTTTATCATCAGCTTGTCCGCCAGGGTCCTGTGGTATAGCAACACTCTCGAACCCCTTTCCTCTTCGGGAATGAGAGTGGGAAGGTTCTCCTTATAGCGTGGGTCAAGCAGTGTGTACACCCAGTAATCCGTAGTGGCCAGAATGCGTGTAACGCGAGGGTCACGAGAAAGGCATCCTAACATGAAGTCAGCCATGTGTGCCAGGGTACCTGTACGCAACACATGGCTCTCCGCACTAGGAAGATCACTTTCAGGATCCTCCTCCTCCTCCTCCTCCTCAGGCCATACACGCTGAAATGATGACAGGCAAGCAGCATGGGTACCGTCAGCAGTGGGCCAAGCTGTCTCTTCCCCCTCCTCCTCATCCTCCTCATGCTCCTCCTCCTGAACGCGCTGAGATATAGACAGGAGGGTGCTCTGACTATCCAGCGACATACTGTCTTCCCCCGGCTCTGTTTCCGAGCGCAAAGCGGCTGCCTTTATGGTTTGCAGGGAACTGCATAGCAGAGGAATGGTGACGCTAATGATTGCAGCATCGCCGCTCACCACCTGGGTTGGAGGTGGTATTCCACTATAGCTCTACGCTGCTCATGGAGCCTAGCCAACATGTGGAGCGTAGAGTTCCACCGTGTGGGCACGTCGCACAGCAGTCGGTGCACTGGCAGATTAAACCGATGTTGCAGGGTGCGCAGGGTGGCAGCATCCGTGTGGGACTTGCGGAAATGTGCGCAGAGCCGGCGCACCTTTACGAGCAGGTCTGACAAGCGTGGGTAGCTTTTCAGAAAGCGCTGAACCACCAAATTAAAGACGTGGGCCAGGCATGGCACGTGCGTGAGGCTGCCAAGCTGCAGAGCCGCCACCAGGTTACGGCCGTTGTCACACACGACCATGCCCGGTTGGAGGCTCAGCGGCGCAAGCCAACGGTCGGTCTGCTCTGTCAGACCCTGCAGCAGTTCGTGGGCCGTGTGCCTCCTATCTCCTAAGCTGAGTAGTTTCAGCACGGCCTGCTGACGCTTCCCCACCGCTGTGCTGCCACGCCGCGCGACACCGACTGCTGGCGACGTCCTGCTGCTGCTGACACATCTAGATTGCGAGACAGAGGTTGAGGAGGAGGAGGAGGAGGAGGGTGCTTTAGTGGAGGAAGCATACACCGCCAAACATACCACCACCGAGCTGGGGCCCGCAATTCTGGGGGTGGGTAGGACGTGAGCGGTCCCAGGCTCTGACTCTGTCCCAGCCTCCACTAAATTCACCCAATGTGCCGTCAGGGAGATGTAGTGGCCCTGCCCGCCTGTGCTTGTCTACGTGTCCGTAGTTAAGTGGACCTTGCCACTAACCGCATTGGTGAGGGCGCGTACAATGTTGCGGGAGACGTGGTCGTGCAGGGCTGGGACGGCACATCGGGAAAAGTAGTGGCGACTGGGAACTGAGTAGCGCGGGGCCGCCGCCGCCATCATAGCTTTGAAAGCCTCCGTTTCCACAACCCTATACGGCAGCATCTCAAGGCTGATAAATTTGGCTATGTTGACGGTTAACGATTGAGCGTGCGGGTGCGTGGCGGCGTACTTGCGCTTGCGCTCCAACACTTGCGCTAGCGACGGCTGGACTGTGCGGTGCGAGACATTGGTGGATGGGGCCGTGGACAGCGGAGGTGAGGGTGTGGGTGCAGGCCAGGAGACGGTAGTGCCTGTGTCCTGAGAGGGGGGTTGGATCTCAGTGGCAGGTTGGGGCACAGGGGAAGAGGCAGCGGTGCAAACCGAAGGCGGTGAACGGCCTTCGTCCCACCTTGTGGGGTGCTTGGCCATCATATGTCTGCGCATGCTGGTGGTGGTGAGGCTGTTGGTGGTGGCTCCCCGGCTGATCTTGGCGCGACAAAGGTTGCACACCACTGTTCGTCGGTCGTCAGGCGTCTCTGTGAAAAACTGCCAGACCTTAGAGCACCTCGGCCTCTGCAGGGTGGCATGGCGCGAGGGTGCGCTTTGGGAAACAGTTGGTGGATTATTCGGTCTGGCCCTGCCTCTACCCCTGGACACCGCACTGCCTCTTGCAACCTGCCCTGCTGCTGCCCTTGCCTGCCCCTCTGAAGACCTGTCCTGAGTAGGCGTTGCACACCAGGTGGGGTCAGTCACCTCATCGTCCTGCTGCTCTTCCTCCGAATCCTCTGTGCGCTCCTCCCTCGCACTTACTGCCCTTACTACTACCTCACTGCAAGACAACTGTGTCTCATCGTCATCGTCCTCCTCACCCACTGAAAGGTCTTGAGACAGTTGCCGGAAGTCCCCAGCCTCATCCCCCGGACCCCGGGAACTTTCCAATGGTTGTGCATCAGTGACGATAAACTCCTCTGGTGGGAGAGCAGGGGCCCGAGAACAGTTCCTGGGAGTGTTCCCGCTCCTGAGCATGTGTCACTGTAGTGGAGTGAGGAGGCTGGGAGGAAGGAGGAGCAGCAGACAGAGGATTCGGATTTGCAGCACTGGACGGCGCAGAACTCTGGGTGGATGATAGCTTGCTCGAAGCACTTTCTGCCATCCACGACAGGACCTGCTCACACTGCTCATTTTCTAATAAAGGTCTCCCGCGTGGACCATTTAATTGGGCGATGAATGTGGGGACGCCAGAAACGTGCCTCTCTCCTAATCGCGCAGCAGTCGGCTGCGACACACCTGGATCAGGAGCTCGGCCTGTGCCCACACCCTCACTTGGGCCTACGCGTCCTCGGCCGCATCCACGTCCTCTAGGCCTACCCCTACCCCTCAGCATGCTGTATTACCAGTGATTTCCAAGCCAGGAAAAAAATTGGCGCAAGCCTGCAGCCAAAATAGTATTTTTTCCCTTGTTTTTCAAAAGGACAAGCCACACTGCGTGTATTCAATGAATACTACTACGTTTAATAACTGTGTTGTGGCCCTGCAAATGTGTCAGAGAACTGCAGTGATGCAAAGTTATTCACTACAGAAGATCAGGGATTTCCCATGCAGCAAAAAAATTGGCGCAAGCCTGCAGCCAAAATAGTATTTTTTCCCTTGTTTTTCAAAAGGACAAGCCACACTGCGTGTATTCAATGAATACTACTACGTTTAATAACTGTGTTGTGGCCCTGCAAATGTGTCAGAGAACTGCAGTGATGCAAAGTTATTCACTACAGAAGATCAGGGATTTCCCATGCAGCAAAAAAATTGGCGCAAGCCTGCAGCCAAAATAGTATTTTTTCCCTTGTTTTTCAAAAGGACAAGCCACACTGCGTGTATTCAATGAATACTACTACGTTTAATAACTGTGTTGTGGCCCTGCAAATGTGTCAGAGAACTGCAGTGATGCAAAGTTATTCACTACAGAAGATCAGGGATTTCCCATGCAGCAAAAAAATTGGCGCAAGCCTGCAGTAAAACGTAGCTGGCTGCGTCTGATTATTTTTAACGTTCTGCACGCAGCACACACGTACCCAGAGCCCTGAGGACTGTCAGAGGCAGGCGAAATATAATTTTTTCCCTTGTTTTTCAAAGGACAACCCACACTGCGTGTATTCAATGAATAATGTATGTCTTCTGGCCCTGCCTACACAATTCTATCCCTGTAGTATTAATGCCGGGTGCAATGGTCTGCACAGCCGGTTTTGAGAAAAAAAAATGCAACACTGCTAACAGCAGCCTGGACAGTACTGCACACGGATAGATGTGGCCCTAGAAAGGACCGTTGGGGTTCTTGAAGCCTACACTCACTGCTAACACTCTCCCTGCCTAACCACCACTTCTGTCCCTATTGCAGGGCGCAATGCTCTGCAGATCCAATTTTGAAAAAAAAAAAAAAATTACAGTGCTAACACAGTACTGCACACTATTAGATGTGGCCCTGAGAAGGACCGTTGGGGTTCTTGAAGCCTACACTAACTCCTAACGCTCTCCCTACAGCAGCTCCAGCACGATACCACTGTCCCTCAGCTAACTCGCAAGGCATCTGAGCCGAGCCGCGGGAGGGGCCGATTTTTATACTCGGGTGACATCTGATCGCCCCAGCCACTCACAGCAGGGGGGTGGTATAGGGCTTGAACGTCACAGGGGGAAGTTGTAATGCCTTCCCTGTCTTTCAATTGGCCAGAAAAGCGCGCTAACGTCTCAGAGAGGAAACTGAAAGTAACCGGAACACCGCGTGGTACTCGTTACGAGTAACGAGCATCCCGAACACCCTGATATTCGCACGAATATCAAGCTCGGACGAGTACGTTCGCTCATCTCTAATGTTCACCATTTTGCATAGTTCTCTGCGTTACCCAGGAAACACCACGTGGAGGTAACCATGCGACATTTCCTTCATATAAAATGACATCAGGAAGTGAGAGAATTAGATTACGTACATAAAATTTGGACACTAATTCTTTTGCGCTTAGAATTGAATAATCGAGTTGGGACCCATTAACTTTTCATATTTATGACATAATCAATGCTTGCGCCAAATTTCATGTTTCTATGACATTGGGAAGTGAGAGATTTAGATTATGTACGTAAAATTTGGACGCTAATTCTTTTGCGCATAGAATTAAATAATGGCGTTGGGACCCATTAGCTTTCCCTATTTATGACATAATCAATGCTCGTGCCAAATTTCCCGTTTCTATGACACCGGTAAGTGAGAAAATTACATTCCGCACGTAAAATTTGGACGCTAATTCTTTTGCGCATAGAATTGAATAATGGAGTTGGGACATGCCGCAGTTTGTTTGCCGCGCGAGATTTCGCGCGGCCAAACCGCGGCCGTCTGCATAGGAGTGCGTATTGTAATGCACTCCTATGCAAACTTTCAGTGGCGGAAATCCCGCGGGAAATACCGCCGCGGGATTTCCGCCCGTGTGCAGGCGGCCTTATGCTGAAATAGATGCTGGAGGAACCAGCATTTGGACTTTACCCTGTTTCTGCAGGGGAAAATAAGCAGGAGATCCGGTCAAGTAACCCCAACTGGCCACTATATTATATATATATATACACACAAACACACAAATATATATACATACACACTCATAGACATTTTGCTCTACTGGCAACACCGTACCAAACCTTTTTCTGTTTACATAACAAAATAAAGTAATGTCTTTATTCGAAAACTAGTGGATTCTTTCTGCTGAACTCAGGGAGTCGGTGCCCTTGTGACATTTACAGGCTAGCCTATAACTAAGTTATAATGTGCCTTAGACGAGTATCTCCCTGCTCGTCCTTAAAGATTCGGGGGCCGCCGCGAAGCGGGGAGCTGCGGGGGAGAGCGGGGAGGAACGGAGGGGAGATCTCTCTCTCCCTCTCTCCCGCCCGCTCTCCCCTGCTCCCCGCCGCGACTCACCTGTCAGCCGCAGCGGTCCCCGAATCTTTATGGACGAGCAGGGAGATACTCGTCTACGGCACATTACTCGGACGAGTAGTGCCTTAGCGAGTATACTCGCTCATCCTTACCTATAAACCTTTCCCTGCTGAAGAGGTGACACTTGCTCCTCACACAGCTGTAAAGATTAGTAGTCTAAGGATTATGCAATGGCCACTGAGGCCTGTAGGGGCTGTGAAGAAGGGACACAACTAAGGGATTTCCGACAGATGAAAGCATAGGGCCTTCTGCAATGACAGGAAGGCAGCAACACATTGTCTGTCATTTGTAAATGCATGGGAGTCTTTCACAAAGGTGGTGTTACTGTTAGGATCCATCTGAAAGCTTAGTCACCTGGACATTGGTAGATGGGCCAAAATGATTGAATCAAATTATACACCAAGAACCTTGCATTATTTAATGTGGATAATGTATTTATTAGAGGTATGTATATTTCTGATAACAAATGTATTTTGAGTGCTGTTGCCCTTTTGGTTTCTACTTCTATGAAAAGCTAATATGTCCTTGCTAATTCCATTCACTCTACGTTGTAAAAGAGGATAAAAAAGTTCTCTGGAGGAGGTGCTTCATAGATTATATCACAGCCAAACATTGCAGTAGTGACAGTCTGTACAATATTCAGTAGTGACAGTGAGCACAACATGCAGTAGTGACAGTGAGTACAACATGCAGTAGTGACACTGTGTACAACATGCAGTAGTGACACTGTGTACAACATGCAGTAGTGACACTGTGTACAACATGCAGTAATTGACCTTGTGTACAACATGCAGTTGTGACGGTGAGTACAATATGCAGTTGTGACGGTGAGTACAACATGCAGTTGTGACGGTGAGTACAATATGCAGTTGTGACGGTGAGTACAACATGCAGTTGTGACGGTGAGTACAATATGCAGTTGTGACGGTGAGTACAACATGCAGTATTAACACTGTATACAACATGCAGGAATGATAGCGTGTACAACATGTGTAGTGACAGTGAGTATAACATGCAGTAGTGACACTGTGTACAACATGCAGTAGTGACAATGAGTAGAACATGCAGGAGTGACATTGTGTACAACATGCAGTCAGTGACCTTGTGTACAACATGCAGTTGTGACGGTGAGTACAACATGCAGTTGTGACGGTGAGTATAACATGCAGTAGTGCCACTGTGCAACATGCAGTAGTGACAGTGAGTACAACATGCAGTATTAACACTGTACAACATGCAGGAGTGATAGTGTGTACAACATGCAGTAAGTGACCTTGGGTCCAACATGTAGGAAGTCACCTTGTGTACAACATGCAGTTGTGACAGCGAGTACAACATGCAGTAAGTGACCTTGTGTACAACATGCAGTTGTGATAGTGTGCACAACATGCAGTATTGACAGTGAGTACAACATGCAGTAATAACACTATGTACAACATGCAGGAGTGATATTGTGTACAACATGCAGTAGTGACAGTGAGTACAATATGCAGTAAGGGACCTTGTGTACAACATGCTGTAGTGATAGTGTGCACAACATGCAGTAGTGACCTTGTGTACAATATGCAGTAGTGACAGTGAGTACAACATGCAGTAGTGACAGTGAGTACAATATGCAGTAAGTGACCTTGTGTACAACATGCTGTAGTGATAGTGTGCACAACATGCAGTAGTGACAGTGAGTACAATATGCAGTAAGTGACCTTGTGTACAACATGCAGTATGACAGTGAGTACAACATGCAGTAGTGGCCTTGTGTACGTAACAGGAGTCAGAATTTGGCCAGTAGCAAAGGGGGACGTGCGACAGAGAGGAGGGCAGAACAGCATTAGTATTACATGAATTGCTGAAAGAGCTGTTTGGGAGCTAATACAGCTAATTATTTTTGGTTAGCGGAGCCAGATGATCCAGCTCACCAGGATGGGGAAGAATTCCATTTACTAGTCACTGCAGATCTTGAGATTCCCTGTCAGCATCCTTGTGAGGCCGCACCCAAGGAACACATGGACTCTCTCATTCATTGACTTGGATAATATTCCATAGAAGGAGCAGCAAAGGCTCTGCCATAGGTCCAGTACAAGCTGCCATCCTACCTACTAATGCTACAGATTTACAACCATAATAATTGCAACAGCCATTTCTCGTCATTGACATGATGCTGCCCCTTACCTCAGTGCGACCCTGACACTGCAATCTCCTTGGTTGCTCATGATGCTGCTTCTTTGTCAATCAAGATGTCCTCTCCATAGCCGAGGAGCTCACAGAATGGACTGCGGCTGTCATATCTGTGGTTTATGCACCTTGCACTCTCTTGGATGATTGTTCTCTAATAGACCCCCAGAACAATAGGTAAACCAGAAGAGAAATAGCCAATTGCTCAGCAGACAAGACAGAACCCACCCACAGTTCAGGAGCCCCCCAAATACAATGCTGGGGGAGGGGCCTTCCATCCGGCAGGGGATTTAGTTCTCCTTGGATAACTAAAGAGCTGGTAAAAGGTGGGGAGGACCCCCGATAGAAGGAGATATGGAAATGGGAGAGAAATTGGAAGCATTCGGATTGGTATCAGAGGAATGATGCTAAAATAGTTTTTTTATTCATTCAATTTCCTATTCAGGGTTGAAGTTGGTTTCTTATTCAATAATTTCTTAATCACAATAAATGTGTTCTTGTTTCTTCCTTATTCATTAATGAGGAGAACTTATTTTATTAATACATTATATTGTAGGGAGGCACACCGAGGGGAACACTGCCGAAGATAGTATACAAAAGATTGTCATTAAAGGAAGCATTTAGTAGTGTGACTTAAATGGTTAAATAAATTGGGGACCACCCATCTAACACTGTCAGCATACAAACTGTGATATCCTGCATCAAGTAAAGTTAAGATCAGTCTAGCTCAAATTGAATCTGGGCATAGAAGTTGGCATTATAGGTGGCAGGCAGCACTTTTTACTGATTTGAATAAGTGGGGATTTCAAAGGGTTAAATAGGTTTGGAACACTGTTCTTACATTACCAATACACAGAGGGTGATGCCCCACATCAAATATAGTTTAATTCAGTATGACCCAAAGTGGGTCTGAGCATGAAAGCTGGAATCACTGTTGGCAAATGGCCATTTTTTACTGATTTGAATAACTGCAGTTTTCAAAGGGTTAAATGCATTTGGCCCCTATTCTCATGCTGCCAACGCACAGGGGGTGATGCCCTACAATAAATATAATTCAATCTAGCTTAGCCCAAAGTGGTTCTGGGTGTGAAAGCTGGCGACAAAGTGGGCAGGTGGCGGCTTTTTACTGTTTTAACTACATCTGCTCAGGATGTTAATTACAGTGCCTAAAACAGCACTACAGAAACCAGCAAGGAGGGGTATGTGGCGGGGGAAGAAGATGTGTAAGGAACAGATTTAAATGTGATTGTGCTCAGTAAGAGAAACAAAGTAAGGCCTTAGTCAGACGGGCGTTTTTTCGTGCGATTTGCGGATCGCATGACGGATGCGCATCCGCAAATCGCGTGACCGGTGCGCGCAAGTCGCCCGCAAATCGCCCGAAAATCTGCTCCTAGCCGCGTTTCATTAGTAACGGGCCGGAGCTGTCCAGCGCATTGCATTCAATGGAGACGGCAATACAGCCGTCTCCATTGAAAGCAATGCGCTGCGGGCGAGCCCGGGATGAATTGTCGGTAAGGGCTTAAATATATAAACCCTTACCTGCAATTCATCCTAAAATGTGTAAAAATAAAAAAAAATTGTATGCTCACCTGCCTACAGCCGGAGCTCCGAGCGGCCGTCCTGCAGTGGGTGTGAAGGGGGTGTGAGTCAGACCTGCCCCCTGATTGGCTCAGCGCTGAGCCAATCAGAGGCATGCCTCACTCACACCCATTCATGAATTCATGAATGGATGTGAGTCAGACCTGCCCCTGATTGGCTCAGCGCTGAGAGGCAGCAGTCACTCACCCATTCATGAATTCATGAATGGGTGTGTGAGTGTTTTCAGCCTCTGATTGGTCAGGCTGTGACCAATCAGAGGCAGATCATTCAGCAGGCGGGGATTTTAAATCCCCGCCGGCTGAATAGTGCCAAGAAGCAGTTCAGGAGAACTGACAGCGGCCGCGGCTGGACTCCGGCTGCAGCGGAAAGGTGAGTATACAATTTTTTTTTATTTTAACACATTTTAGGATGAATTGCAGGGAAGGGTTTATATATTTAACCCCTTCCCGACAATTCACCCCGCGCACGCCGGCAGCCCATTGCTTTCAATGGAGCGGCTGTATTGCCGCTCCATTGAATTCAATGGGCAAACATCGTTCTTCTCTGCCACAGCTGTTACAGCTGTGGCAGAGAAGAATGATTTGTCTTCTATATGTTCTCAATGGGGTCAGCGCTGCTGCCGCCGGCCCCATTGAGCGCATATACAGAAGAGAACAGGAATCGCAGATCGCAGATAGGTGCGATCTGCGATTTTTTGTTCTATAATTTATCGGAGCGAGCGCATAAAAAGCGCTCATGTGTCCGATACCATTGCAAAGCAATGGTTTTATAAAATCGCCGGACGCATGCGCATGCGCAAATCGCGGCAATAAACGCCCGTCTGACTGAGCCCTAATATTGTAGATATGATAACTTTTAATAGCGAACAAAAATACATGAGGTTATAGCGAGCTTTCCACCATACTCAGGCTTAAAGGAATAGATCCGAAAAAGTGTGTGCGCACGCACACACAAACATGCACGCACGCACACACACACACATCTATATATGACTGACTGACTTGCCACTAATTCTCCAACTTTCCGATGTCGTAGAAACATGAAATTTGACACAAGCATAGATTATCTCCAAAATAAGAAAAATAAAGGGCCCCAACTCGATTATTCAATTCTAGCACAAAAGAACTAGCGTCCAAATTTTACAAATGTAATCTAATTCTCTCACTTCCCGATGCCATATATACTTGAAATTTGGCAAGAGCATTGATTATGTCATAAATAGGAAAAGCTAATGGGTCCCAACTCGATTATTCAATTCTAAGCGCAAAAGAAATAGCATCCAAATTTTACATATGTAATCTAATTCTCTCACTTCCCGATGCCATATATACTTGAAATTTGGCAGCAGCATTGATTATGTCATAAATAGGAAAAGCTAATGGGTCCCAACTTGATCATTCAATTCTAAGCGCAAAAGAATTAGCATCCATATTGTACGTACGGAATCTAATTCTCTCACTTCCTGATTTCATAGAAACTTGAAATTTGGCACGAGCATTGATTATGTCATAAATAGGAAAAGTTAATGAGTCCCAACTCGATTATTCAATTCTAGCGCAAAAGAATTAGCGTTCAAATTTTACATACGTAATCTAATTCTCTCACTTGAAATTTAGCACGAGCATTGATTATTATGTCATAAATAGGAAAATTTAATGGGTCCCAACTCGATTATTCAATTCTAGTGCAAAAGAATTTGCATCCATATTGTACGTACGGAATCTAATTCTCTCACTTCCTGATTTCATAGAAACTTGAAATTTGGCACAAGCATTGATTATGTCATAAATAGGAAAAGTTAATGAGTCCCAACTCGATTATTCAATTCTAGCGCAAAAGAATTAGCGTCCAAATTTTACGTACGGGACCTAATTCTTTCACTTCCCAATGTCATAGAAAATTGAAATTTGGCACGGGCATTGATTATGTCATAAATAGGAAAAGCTAAAGGGTCCCAATTTGATTATTCAATTCTAAGCGCAAAAGAATTAGTGTCCAAATTTTACGTACAGAATCTAATTATCTCACTTCCCAATGTCATAGAAACTTGAAATTTTGCACGAGCATTAATTATGTCATAAATAGGAAAAGTAAAGGGGTCCCAACTCGATTATTCAATTCTAAGTGCAAAAGAATTAGCGTCCAAATTTTGCGTACGGAATCTAATTCTCTCACTTCCTGATGTCATAGAAGCATGAAATTTGGCAAGAGCATTTATTATCTCATTAATAGGAAAAGCAAATGGGTACCAACTCGATTATACAATTCTAAGCGCAAACAATTTAGCGTCCAAATTTTACGTACAGAATCTAATTCTCTCATTTCCTGATTTCATAGAAATTTGAAATTTGGCACGAGCATTGATTATGTCATAAATAAGAAAAGCTAATGGGTCCTAACTTTATTATTTAATTCTAAGCGCAAAAGAATTAGCGTCCAAATTTTACGTACGTAATCTAATTCTCTCACTTCAAATTTGGCACGAGCATTGATTATGTCATAAATAGGAAAAGTTAATGGGTCCCAAATCAATTATTCGATTCTAGCGCAAAAGAATTAGCGTCAAAATTTTACATATGTAATCTATTTCTCTCACTTCCCGATGTCATAGAAATTTGAAATTTGGCACGGGCATTGATTATGTCATAAATAGGAAAAGTTAATGGGTCCCAACTCGATTATTCAATTTTACATATGGAATCTAATTCTCTCACTTCCTGATGTCATTTTATATAAAGGAAACGTCGCACGGTTACCTCCACGTGGTGTTTCCTGGGTAACACAAAGAGCCATGCAAAATGGTGAACCACAACTTCAGAAGATTTTCCATTTGAACACCAGATAAACACCAGTACCAAATTAACTCGGGAACTCGGGCGAAGTCGGGTATATCAGCTAGTGTGTGTGTGTGTGTATATATATATATATATATATATATATATATATACACACACACATATGCGTAGCGTCATGGATTGCTGGGGTCACCATGGCGACCCGGCCCCTGCGCTCAGGGGGCCCCGAGGCCGCGCCCTCCGCCATACCCACATGCACATTCAGTGCATTAATGGCTGGCCGTTCTGTCTGCAGCAAGATTCCCATCATGCGGCAGCCAGAACGGCCAGCCTTACAGGAAGAGCAGGGAGGAACTCACATGGGCCGGCAGGGGAGGATGGAGGAAGTCACATGGGACGGCAGGGCACAGTGATAATGTAATCATGTGCTGCCCCCTGTTTCCTGCTGCACAGAAGCCTCTGAGTTTGCCTCTCCTGCTGCCACTGTGACATGGAAGAGAAGTGGACCGGGCCCTGGGGTAAGTGTGTATATGTGTGTGCATCTGTCTGTCTGTCTGTCTGTCTCCCCCCTTCAGCTATCTATATACTATCTATCTATCTATCTATCTATCTATCTATCTATCTATCTATCTATCTATCTATCTATCTATCTATCTATCTCATATCTATCCATCCATCTATCTATCTCATATCTATCTATCTATCTATCTATCTATTTATCTATCTATCTATCTATCTATCCATCCATCCATCTAATATCTATCTATCTATCCATATGTATCTCACTATCTATCTATCTCATATCTAATCTCCTATCTATCTATCTATCTATCTATCTATCTATCTATCTAGCTATCTAGCTATCTAGCTATCTATCTATCGATATAAAGGTGAAAGCCCTCACTGATTGACTGACTCGCCACTAATTCTCTCTCTCTCTCTCTCTCTCTCTCTCTCTGGTATAAGTTACACATCTCCCTGGATTTACTGTATTTATTTGCACACTTTACACACAATTAAAAAACGCATCAAAACCACATGCAGTTTTTAATTGTGTTTCGAGCTCCTTAATAATGTACGCAGTCTTTAAATACTGCCTGCATGTTTTTTATGTGTTTTTCTTTATTGTGGTTCTAAAGTTCAACAAAAACATGACCTCCCCCCCCCTAAAGCTGCTCTCACACGTGTTCAGAAAATGCAGCTTGAAATCGTGGCATTTTAACCGGAATTTTGAGCAGCGTTTTTGAACACAGGTTACAGCGTTTGACAGCACTTTTTAATGCACCCCATCATTGTGATAAGTGATGAGATGTGCTAAAAACCACGAAAATGCAAAAATAGAACAGACAGCTCTCGAAAATCACAGCGTTAGAAACACCATGTTCGAGCGCAGATTTGAGTAAGCTTAATAAAATCTATGGGAGTGTGGTACCGCGGTTAGTACGGCGCTCGGGACATCGTGCTAATAGCAGTAAAAAGCAGTGTGTGTGAAAGTGGCCTGCGGGGCTACAAACAAATTTTCATGTTCAGATAATGCGTGATGCTTGGAAAGATTACGCCAAAGGGGAAGATCATGTATGCAGCACGATCTAGATATGGGTACAGGGGAGTGTGGGGTGGAGGTCCAGGGGGGGGCCCGAGCTGAACTTTTGCACCCGGGCCCCTGAGCCTTTAGGTACGCCCCTGTATACACACACATGTGCAACCTCACACACTCTCCTCATTTTTACCCTAAAAGGTAACACCCCTTTTTATTCAAATTTCCTACTCGGACTGAAGGTTGAAGACCCTTGTTATACTTAAAGGCATACTCCATCCCAGCAGTCCATGTACACTTCCTTTTGTACTTTACAGCCTTTCAACACATACGACAGTCAGTTTTATTCCTGTCAGTATATACTCATATTTCTAAATGCATTTTGTTTTAACTGTCTCATATATTGCGGGGTACAGATATGTTATTAGTTACATAATATAGGATTGGTCATGCCAAATTTCAAGATTGTGCAGTACAGATGTGTGTTCTTAGTTACATTACATAGGGGGTCACTTACTTTTATGCATAGGATTGAATAATCAAGTTGCAACCCTTTAAATTTCCAATAGGTAGTACGCAAAGAATGGTCATGGCAAATTTCACATTTGTGCGGTAAAAATTTGTGTAATTATTTATTGAATTGGGAAGTGAGAGAATTAAATTACGTACGTAAAATTTGGACGCTAATTCTTTTGCGCTTAGAATTGAATAATCGAGTTGGGACCCATAGCTTTTCCTATTTATGACATAATCAATGCCTGTGCCAAATTTCAAGTTTCTATGACATCGGGAAGTGAGAGAATTAGATTACGTATGTAAAATTTGGACGATAGTTCTTTTGCGCTAGAATTAAATTATCGAGTTGGGCCATCTTTACTTTTCCTATATTGGACATAATCTATGCTTGTGCCAAATTTTATGTTTCTACGACACCGGGAAGTGAGAGAATTAGTGGCGAGTCAGTCAGTGAGTCAGTCAGTCTTATACACATATATATACACACACATTATATGCATATATATATATATATACATACACATACACACACACACACACACACATATATATATATATATATATATATATATATATATATATATATATATACACACACATATATACATGCTCTCACACACACACATATATATATATATATATATATATATATATATATATATATATATATATATATATAAATACACACACATACATATGAAAATGCACAGACAAGGTGTGATTAGTTTGAACTTAAAACAATATCAGAAGAGGATGAGCAGAGGAGTAAATGCTTAATTAGTCCACTGATAAGGATGTGAAAATTATATGGTCTCTAAATTGGTGTTAGGGGGTCACCAGGCCAGAGTGTGATCTATACTATACATTACCCACTAATGCATGAAGCCCCCTCCAAGGTTCATTCCAGTGTTGAGAGTGTCAAAGATAAACTTGTATTCCAAAATTCTTCTATGACGCTGAGATTTGATGTCGCCTTTTAATATGGTGACTTTCATGTGTTTTATGTTGTGTCCGTGACTAGAACAATGCTCGGCCACAGGTAATTCTGTCTTTCTCTCTTTATTCCCTTCCCGCTCCAGGGCATAAGTTTACGACCTGGCAGCGGGGTAATTACCACAACTGGGCGTAAACTTACATCCTGTGTTTACAGTGTCACCGCGGTGACAATTGTGTCAACACAGTAGTGACATCTACTAAAATAGTTGGCAATCACTACATGCGGGCCACGGACCAATCACAGCGGTCCCGCCCCAGCGATCACTGTGATTGGTCAGTAAAGCACTCACTGACCAATCACAGCGTGGCAGAAGAGATTGTGCTGTTTATCTTATAGTCTTTCTCTGCAATCGCCTAACAGTGCTTTCGGCAGTTGTAGAGAGAGATAGGGCTCTGTAAAAAAAAAAAAAAAAAAGAATATAAAAGTGATCTGCATTGTAGTAAGGTGTAATCAGTAGTGTATTGAGTGTGCTCGGGAGTGTAGTAAGGTGTGCTTTGTAGTGTGATCTGTAGTATAGCTGGGATCTGTAGTGTATTGAGTGATCAGTTGTGTACTGAGTGATTAGTATTGTAGTGTGTGATCTGTAGTGTGTGATCAATAGTTTAGCTGGGATCTGTAGTGTGCGTGATCAGTAGTGGGATCAGTTCCTAGTAATCACTGTGACAACCAAGGCTCTTAGAGCAATTTAGACTATTTGTCACTGAAAAGGCCTGAAACTAAAATATAACTTTTATTAATTTAAATGATAAAAGACCATTCCTACTTCAACAGGATGGTTAAGACTAGAGATGAGCGAACACCAAAATGTTCGGGTGTTCGTTATTCGGAACGAACTTCCCGCGATGTTCGAGGGTTCCTTTCGAACAACGAACCCCATTGAAGTCAATGGGCGACCAGAACATTTTTGTATTTCGCCGATGCTCGCTAAGGTTTTCATGTGTGAAAATCTGGGCAATTCAAGAAAGTGATGGGAACGACACAGCAACGGATAGGGCAGGCGAGGGGCTACATGTTGGGCTGCATCTCAAGTTCACAGGTCCCACTATTAAGCCACAATAGCGGCAAGAGTGGGCCCCCCCCCCTCCTAACAACTTTTACTTCTGAAAAGCCCTCATTAGCAATGCATACCTTAGCTAAGCACCACACTACCTCCAACAAAGCACAATCACTGCCTGCATGACACTCCACTGCCACTTCTCCTGGGTTACATGCTGCCCAACCCCCCCACCACCACCACAGCGCACACCAAAGTGTCCCTGCGCAGCCTTCAGCTGCCCTCATGCCACACCACCCTCATGTCTATTTATAAGTGCGTCTGCCATGAGGAGGAACCGCAGGCACACACTGCAGAGGGTTGGCACGGCTAGGCAGCGACCCTCTTTAAAAGGGGCGGGGCGATAGCCCACAATGCTGTACAGAAGCAATGAGAAATAGAATCCTGTGCCACCGCCATCAGGAGCTGCACACGTGGGCATAGCAATGGGGAACCTATGTGCCACACACTATTCATTCTGTCAAGGTGTCTGCATGCCCCAGTTAGACCGGGCTTTTTAATTCATAGACACAGGCAGGTACAACTCCCTATTGTGAAGTCCCTGTCGACCGACAGCATGGGTGGCTCCCTGGAACCCACCGGCGGTACACAAAAATATCCCATTGCATTGCCCAACACAGCTGAGGTAGTAATGTCGTGCGTAATACAGGTGGGCTTCGGCCCACACTGCATGCCCCAGTCAGACTGGGGTTCTTTACAAGTGGACACATGTAGGTTACACTCCCTGTGGACCCACTGCCTGGGTGGGTGCCAGGAAGCCACCGGCGGTACATAGAAATATCCCATTCCATTGCCCAACACAGCTGAGGTAGTAATGTCGTGCGTAATACAGGTGGGCTTCGGCCCACACTGCATGCCCCAGTCTGACTGGGGTTCTTTAGAAGTGGACACATGTAGGTTACACTCCCTGTGGACCCACTGCCTGGGTGGGTGCCAGGAAGCCACCGGCGGTACATAGAAATATCCCATTGCATTGCCCAACACAGCTGAGGTAGTAATGTCGTGCGTAATACAGGTGGGCTTCGGCCCACACTGCATGCCCCAGTCTGACTGGGGTTCTTTAGAAGTGGACACATGTAGGTTACACTCCCTGTGGACCCACTGCCTGGGTGGGTGCCAGGAAGCCACCGGCGGTACATAGAAATATCCCATTGCATTGCCCAACACAGCTGAGGTAGTAATGTCGTGCGTAATACAGGTGGGCTTCGGCCCACACTGCATGCCCCAGTCAGACTGGGGTTCTTTACAAGTGGACACATGTAGGTTACACTCCCTGTGGACCCACTGCCTGGGTGGGTGCCAGGAAGCCACCGGCGGTACATAGAAATATCCCATTGCATTGCCCAACACAGCTGAGGTAGTAATGTCGTGCGTAATACAGGTGGGCTTCGGCCCACACTGCATGCCCCAGTCTGACTGGGGTTCTTTAGAAGTGGACACATGTAGGTTACACTCCCTGTGGACCCACTGCCTGGGTGGGTGCCAGGAAGCCACCGGCGGTACATAGAAATATCCCATTGCATTGCCCAACACAGCTGAGGTAGTAATGTCGTGCGTAATACAGGTGGGCTTCGGCCCACACTGCATGCCCCAGTCAGACTGGGGTTCTTTACAAGTGGACACATGTAGGTTACACTCCGTGTGCACCTACAGCATGGGTGGCTCCCTGGAACCCACCGGCGGTACATAGAAATATCCCATTGCATTGCCCAACACAGCTGAGGTAGTAATGTCGTGCTTAATGCAGGTGGGCTAAAAATTTATTTGATTACACTGTAGGCGAGGGCCCACAAAAATTGCTGTATCAACAGTACTAATGTACATCCAAAAAATTGGCCATGGCCAGCCAAGAGGGCAGGTGAAACCCATTAATTGCTTTGGTTAATGCGGCTTAAGTGGTAACTATGCCTGGAGGCAGCCCAGTGTAACGAAAAATTGGTTCAAGTTACAGTTCCAACGCTTTTAAGAGCATTGAAACTTTTAAAAATTGTTTAGAAAAATTATTTGAGTGAGCCTTGTGGCCCTAAGAAAAATTGCCCGTTCAGCGTGATTACGTGAGGTTTCAGGAGGAGTAGCAGGAGGAGGAGGAGGAGGAATATTAGACACAGATTGATGAAGCAGAAATGTCCCCGTTTTGGATGGTGAGAGAGAACGTAGCTTCCATCCGCGGGTGCAGCCTACGTATTGCTTACGTATCGCTGCTGTCCGCTGGTGGAGAACAGAAGTCTGGGGAAATCCAGCCTTTGTTCATCTTGATGAGTGTTAGCCTGTCGGCACTGTGGGTTGACAAGCGGCTACGCTTATCTGTGATGATTCCCCCAGCCGCACTAAACACCCTCTCCGACAAGACGCTAGCCGCAGGACAAGCAAGCACCTCCAGGGCATACAGCGCTAGTTCAGGCCACGTGTCCAGCTTCGACACCCAGTAGTTGTAGGGGGCAGAGGCGTCACCGAGGATGGTCGTGCGATCGGCTACGTACTCCCTCACCATCCTTTTACAGTGCTCCCGCCGACTCAGCCTTGACTGGGGAGCGGTGACACAGTCTTGGTGGGGAGCCATAAAGCTGGCCAGGCCCTTAAAGACTGTTGCACTGCCTGGGATGTATATGCTGCTCGATCTCCGCACCTCCCCTGCTACCTTGCCCTCGCTACTGCGCCTTCTGCCACTAGCGCTGTCGGATGGGAATTTTACCATCAGCTTGTCCGCAAGGGTCCTGTGGTATAGCAACACTCTCGAACCCCTTTCCTCTTCGGGAATGAGAGTGGGCAGGTTCTCCTTATAGCGTGGGTCGAGCAGTGTGTACACCCAGTAATCCGTTGTGGCCAGAATGCGTGCAACGCGAGGGTCACGAGAAAGGCATCCTAACATGAAGTCAGCCATGTGTGCCAGGGTACCAGTACGCAACACATGGCTGTCTTCACTAGGAAGATCACTTTCAGGATCCTCCTCCTCCTCCTCCTCCTCAGGCCATACACGCTGAAAGGATGACAGGCAATCAGCCGGTGTACCGTCAGCAGCGGGCCAAGCTGTCTCTTCCCCCTCCTCCTCATCCTCCTCATGCTCCTCCTCCTCCTCCTGTACGCGCTGAGAAATAGACAGGAGGGTGCCCTGACTATCCAGCGGCATACTGTCTTCCCCCGCCCCCGTTTCCGAGCGCAAAGCAGCTGCCTTTATGGTTTGCAGGGAATTTCTCAAGATGCATAGCAGAGGAATGGTGACGCTAATGATTGTAGCATCGCCGCTCACCACCTGGGTAGACTCCTCGAAATTACCAAGGACATGGCAGATGTCTGCCAACCAGGCCCACTCTTCTGAAAGGAATTGAGGAGGCTGACTCCCACTGCGCCGCCCATGTTGGAGTTGGTATTCGACTATAGCTCTACGTTGTTCATAGAGCCTGGCCAACATGTGGAGCGTAGAGTTCCACCGTGTGGGCACGTCGCACAGCAGTCGGTGCACTGGCAGCTTAAAGTGATGTTGCAGGGTGCGCAGGGTGGCAGCGTCCGTGTGGGACTTGCGGAAATGTGCGCAGAGCCGGCGCGCCTTTACGAGCAGGTCTGACAAGCGTGGGTAGCTTTTCAGAAAGCGCTGAACCACCAAATTAAAGACGTGGGCCAGGCATGGCACGTGCGTGAGGCTGCCAAGCTGCAAAGCCGCCACCAGGTTACGGCCGTTGTCACACACGACCATGCCCGGTTGGAGGCTCAGCGGTGCAAGCCAGCGGTCGGTCTGCTGTGTCAGACCCTGCAGCAATTCGTGGGCCGTGTGCCTCTTATCGCCTAAGCTGAGTAGTTTCAGCACGGCCTGCTGACGCTTGCCCACCGCTGTGCTGCCACACCGCGCGACACCGACTGCTGGCGACATGCTGCTGCTAACACATCTTGATTGCGAGACAGAGGAGGAGGAGGAGGAGGAGGGTGCTTTAGTGGAGGAAGCATACACCTCCGCAGATACCAGCACTGAGCTGGGGCCCGCAATTCTGGGGGTGGGTAGGACGTGAGCGGTCCCAGGCTCTGACTCTGTCCCAGCCTCCACTAAATTCACCCAATGTGCCGTCAGGGAGATGTAGTGGCCCTGCCCGCCTGTGCTTGTCCACGTGTCCGTAGTTAAGTGGACCGTGGCAGTAACCGCGTTGGTGAGGGCGCGTACAATGTTGCGGGAGACGTGGTCGTGCAGGGCTGGGACGGCACATCGGGAAAAGTAGTGGCGACTGGGAACTGAGTAGCGCGGGGCCGCCGCCTCCATGATACTTTTGAAGGACTCAGTTTCCACAACCCTATACGGCAGCATCTCAAGGCTGATGAATTTTGCTATGCGGACGGTTAACGTTTGAGCGTGCGGGTGCGTGGCGGCGTACTTGCGCTTGCGCTCGAACACTTGCGCAAGCGACGGCTGGACGGTGCGCTGAACTACACTGCTGGATGGGGCCGAGGACAGCGGAGATGAGGGTGTGGGTGCAGGCCATGAGGCGGTAGTGCCTGTGTCCTGAGAGGGGGGTTGCATCTCAGTGGCAGGTTGGGGCACAGGGGGAGAGGCAGGGGTGCAAACCGGAGGCGCTGAACGGCCTTCGTCCCACCTTGTGGGGTGCTTGGCCATCATATGTCTGCGCATGGTGGTGGTGGTGAGGCTGTTGGTGTTGGCTCCCCGGCTGAGCTTTGCGCAACAAAGGTTGCACACCACTGTTCGTCGGTCGTCAGGCGTCTCTGTGAAAAACTGCCAGACCTTAGAGCACCTCGGCCTCTGCAGGGTGACATGGCGCGAGGGGGCGCTTTGGGAAACACTTGGTGGATTATTCGGTCTGGCCCTGCCTCTACCCCTGGCCACCGCACTGCCTCTTGCAACCTGCCCTGCTGATGCCCTTGACTCCCCCTCTGAAGACATGTCCTCCTGAGTAAGCGTTGCACACCAGGTGGGGTCAGTCACCTCATCGTCCTGCTGCTCTTCCTCCGAATCCTCTGTGCGCTGCTCCCTCGGACTTACTGCCCTTACTACTACCTCACTGCAAGACAACTGTGTCTGATCGTCATCGTCCTCCTCACCCACAGAAAGTTGTTGAGACAGTTGGCGGAAGTCCCCAGCCTCTTCCCCCGGACCCCGGGAACTTTCGAATGGTTGGGCATCAGTGACGATAAACTCCTCTGGTGGGAGAGGAACCGCTGCTGCCCAATCTGAGCAGGGGCCCGAGAACAGTTCCTGGGAGTCTTCCCGCTCCTGAGCAGGTGTCATTGTAGTGGAGTGAGGAGGCTGGGAGGAAGGAGGAGCAGCAGACAGAGGATTCGGATTTGCAGCAGTGGACGGCGCAGAACTGCGTGTTGACGATAGGTTGCTCGAAGCACTTTCTGCCATCCAGGACAGGACCTGCTCACACTGCTCATTTTCTAATAACCGTCTCCCACGTGGACCCATTAATTGGGCGATGAATGTGGGGACGCCAGAAACGTGCCTCTCTCCTAATCGCGCAGCAGTCGGCTGCGACACACCGGGATCAGGAGCTCGGCCTGTGCCCACACCCTGACTTGGCCCTCCGCGTCCTCGGCCGCGTCCACGTCCTCTAGGCCTACCCCTACCCCTCAGCATGCTGTATTACCAGTGATTTGATTTCACAGGCAGGAAATAAATTGGCGCAAGACTGCAGGCCAAATATAATTTCTTTTCCCTTTTTGGAAAACGAAAGGCCCCACTGCCTCTAGTGAATGAATAATCTAAGTTTAATAACTGTGCTGTGTCCCTGCTAATGTGTCACAGAACGTGAGGGTAGCAGAGTTATTATAACTCTGGCAGAGCAGGTATTTTTTTCCCAATTAAGGAAAGCAAATGGCGAAGCCAGCAGTAAAGCGTAGCTGGGGGCGTCTGATTTTTCAACGTTGTTCACGCAGCTCACAAGTGTCCACAGCCCTTAGGACGGACAGAGGCTGGACAAATAGATTTGTTTTCAGTTTTTTTCAACCAAAAGGCAGCACTGCGTATATTCAATGAACATGAGAAGTTTAATAACTGTGCTGTGTCCCTGCTAATGTGTCACAGAACGTGAGGGTAGCAGAGTTATTATAACTCTGGCAGAGCAGGTATTTTTTTCCCAATTAAGGAAAGCAAATGGCGAAGCCAGCAGTAAAGCGTAGCTGGGTGCGTCTGATTTTTCAACGTTGTTCACGCAGCTCACACGTGTCCACAGCCCTTAGGACGGACAGAGGCTGGACAAATAGATTTGTTTTCAGTTTTTTTCAACCAAAAGGCAGCACTGCGTATATTCAATGAACATGAGAAGTTTAATAACTGTGCTGTGTCCCTGCTAATGTGTCACAGAACGTGAGGGTAGCAGAGTTATTATAACTCTGGCAGAGCAGGTATTTTTTTCCCAATTAAGGAAAGCAAATGGCGAAGCCAGCAGTAAAGCGTAGCTGGGTGCGTCTGATTTTTTAACGTTGTTCACGCAGCTCACACGTGTCCACAGCCCTTAGGACGGACAGAGGCTGGACAAATAGATTTGTTTTCAGTTGTTTTACAAGCAAAAGGCTGCACTGCGTATATTCAATGAATAATAACTGTGTTGTGGCCCTGCCTATACAATTCTTTCCCTGCAGTATCAATGGAGGGTGCAATGCTCTGCAGAGGCGATTTTGAGAAGAAAAAAAATATGCAGCACAGCTAACAGCAGCCAGCACAGTACTGCACACGGTTAAATATGGCCCTAGAAAGGACCGTTGAGGTTCTTGAAGGCTATACTCACTCCTAACACTCTCCCTGCCTATCCAACACTTCTGTCCCTAATGCCGGGTGCAACGCTCTGCAGAGGCGATTTTGAGAAAAAAAAATAATTGCCACTGCTAACAGCAGCCAACACACAGCTATCAGTGGCCCTAATAAGGACCTTTGGGGGTCTTGAAGCCTACACTAACTACCAATTCTTTCCCTACAGCAGCTCCGGTACAAACAGCACTGTCCCTCATCTAACTCACCAGGCATCTGAGGCGAGCCGCGGGAGGGGCCGACTTTTATATTAGGCGGACACCTGATCTCCCCAGCCACTCACAGCAGGGGGGTGGTATAGGGCTTAAACGTTGCAGGGGGAAGTTGTAATGCCTTCCCTGTCTTTCAATTGGCCAGAAAAGCGCGCAAACGTCTCAGGGAAGGAAGTGAAAGTAACCAGAACACCGCATGGTGTTCGTTACGAATAACGAACATCCCGAACACCCTAATATTCGCACGAATATCAAGCTCGGACGAACACGTTCGCTCATCTCTAGTTAAGACCCAAAAACAGACACAAAGTGACAAACAAACAAACAGAAAATGCCTATTGGATTTGAGCAAATGTTTGAGTATACAGAGTAACTGAACTCCTAACTGATATCAGTGAGAGTTACTAGAAGGGCTAACGGATGAATTAATAACCTTACTGGCCGTTTTCAAATGTGTACAAGACCAGAGGTAGTAGCCCCTAAGAGAGTGGCTTCTTGTTGTTATACACTGGTGAAGACGTGCATATGATGAAAAGGCACCGTTCCAAACAATAAAAAAGCATCACTCACAATGTACTAAGTAGTGGATTAATGACAATTTGATAATCCACACTACTTAATAAAATATTGTGCTCGTATACCCACTTATAAGGACACTATGCTGTGTCCGTATAGTTCAATATTGCTAATCTTTTTGCTTCCCAATAGGAACATCGATCTGTCAGGACCAGTTTTTATTATAAAGGTCCAAAATTGTGTATAATCAACAACAAACTAAAGGGCTGGACTTATAATGACAAAACTTCAAGATGCAGAATTATGTCAAAGAAGTCAAGCTACTTATAGTATATGCCAGTTCGCAAAAAATTGCGAGTTTAATGAACATATGTGTAGTTAGCTAAAGTCCGATGTTGACTAAAGCAAACAAGATCGTCCGTAATCGTCAACGCGTTTCCACAGCGCAGAACAGATTATTTACGCACTGCTTCATCAGGACGAAAATAAGACTAAGTTGTACACAAAGATTGTACGACACGTACCAATTGTACTCAATTTGTTGTTACAATAGATTTAGGTAGTGAACAACAGTTGCGCAAAAATAGTTGTAAATACTAGCGCCTATTAACTGATGTTCAATACACTAGAAAAGGGAGGGCTGGTAGGCTGATTGCACGTTGTGTAAGAGCAAACAAGTTGGTTTGCAATGCAGTGCAATTAATCATACTGCCTTATATTAGGCAGACACTTGACATAGCAACCCTTATGTTAAGTAGGTTCGTTGTTTGATCACTACACAACAAACAAACAAGGGTGCTGGTTACTAAGAAGCCTGGACGCCTGATACTTGGCGTTCAATATCCCAGGCTAACTAAGAAGCCAGGGAGGTCAATTTAGGATTATGATGGTAAATTTCCTAACCTGGCTAAGTTACGATACGGTCCAAGATGATGACCGCTGTCTAAACTATACTACCAGCCCCTAAGAGGCAACACTTCAAACTGACAGACCTGGTAACTGTCTGTACCTGGTCCGTTTATATAGGGCTGACTGCTCCTTGTGGGAGGGAAAAACTTGGTATTTCCAATTGGGCAAAGCACGAAAGATGGGAGGTCTATATATATATATATATAATATATCACTATTCCTCAGGAAACTCAAATGGAAAAAGTTTTATGCCATACAAAACCGTAAAAAAAGCGTAGAATTAGGGCTTGATGTTAGGGATCTACAAGCTCTCAATGATCTCGAGGATTTAGAAAGAGAGGCTAATACACCACCGGGTGAGGGTTCATTCACCGCTCTCAAATTGAAGAGCACCAGTATGCCGCCCATAAGTGATTCTCCTTACATCAATATGTTTGAAAAGTTAGTATCTGAAGAGCTAAAACCCTTATCGGAAAAAAGATGTTTTCACTATCAAAATCTAACTCATGGGGAAAAAAAAGCCCTACTTGAAATCGAAAATGATAAGAGCATAGTGATAAAACAATCCGATAAGGGTGGAAATCTTGTCATTATGGATGACATTGCATACAGAGAGATGTGTATGAATCTCTTAGGTGATAATACCAGTTATGGAAGATTAGATCAGGACCCTACATATTCCTTCCAAAAAGATTTACATGAAATCCTGACACGTGCTAAAGATCAACATCTTATTAGCCACACTGAATTCAACTTCTTGTATCCACATCATCTGCAAATACCTACCTTTTACGGTATCCCTAAGATCCATAAGGGCCTTACACCACTTAAAGGACGCCCTATTGTTTCCGGTATAAACAGCATTACGCAGGCGTCTAGTCAGTACATTGAAACGATTCTCAAACCATTTGCAGAATCATTACCATCTTTCGTACAAGATACGACAGATGTACTTAGACGTTTAGTGGACTTACATGTTTCTGATACCACCCTTTTGGCGAGCCTCGATGTAGAGGCACTCTATACCTCTATTCCGCACGAAGGTGGTCTAACAGCTATCAGTTTTTACCTACAACAAAGAGGAAGGTATTTCTTTGACCATAACAAGATGGTTCTAGAACTTTTACAGTTCGTTTTGGAACACAACTATTTTGTGTTCGACCGAAAGTACTTCCACCAGCTCAGGGGGACCGCGATGGGGAGCCCCTGTGCTCCCCATTATGCGTGTCTTTACCTGGGCTGGTGGGAGGAAAAGTACGTCTTTGCAGATAATACCACCACATGGACCCGATATATCGATATGTGGATTCGATATATCGATGACATTTCTATTCTTTGGACAGGTACAGAGGTTCAGTTCTTGGATTTCGTTGGTGAACTCAATAAAAATTCCCTGGGCCTTTTTTTGACATCAGAAGTCCAGAAACAATCCATAACGTTTTTGGGCCTCCAAATTTCAATAACTGAATCTGGGGTTATCTCTACGACATTGTTCAGAAAACCCCCGTCTACCAATAATTTTCTTCATTATGACAGTCATCATCCGAGGTCATTAAAAGATGGCATTCCGAAGGGCCAATATATTCGTGCTAAACGTAACTGCTCGAGTGAAGAAGACTTCAATGAAAAAGCTAAAGATCTCACGCGTAGATTCTTAAATAGGGGTTATCCCATTGAAGTTTTGGAAAAAGCACGTGAGGGGGCAAATACCAGAACAAGAACGGAATTATTAAAAGGGAGAAATAAAACAGAAGGTGATAAACTCATACGACTTATTGGCACCTATGATGATGAGGCCCCTAAAGTCAGGAAAATAATTTCCAAATACTGGGACATCTTACGTGAAGATCCCGATTTAGTGGACTCTCTGCAACCACATCCTGCAATTACATACAGAAGAGGGAGGAGTCTTAAGGACCGCCTTATGCGGAGCCACTATACAAGACCTCCTGCCCCCTCAACCTGGCTCACAACAAGCCCTACGGTGGGTTTTTATCGGTGCCATGGTTGTAAGGCTTGCCCAGTCATGGAAAAAACCAAACATTTCCAAAGCGCAACGACCGGAAAAATGTTTTCTATCCGTGACTTTATAAATTGCCGATCATCTTATGTCGTGTATTTGGCAACATGTCCTTGCCCCAAAGACTACGTGGGCAAAACTATCCAACAGTTACGGAGACGCACGTTGGCCCACCTTGGAAACATAGACAGAAACGAAGACACAAGTCTCTCTACTCATATGCGAGAGTTTCACCCCGACCACCCTGAAGCGGTTTCGTTTAGAGGCATTGAATTGATACGTGATAATGGCCGTAAAGGTGATATGAATCGACGGCTACTCCAGAAGGAGGCCTTCTGGATCCATAAATTTGATTGTTTAGCACCCAAGGGATTAAACGAAAATTTATCCTTTGTTTCATTCATTTAAGATCTTCACCCCGAGGTGCAATCACGGCTTAAGATGCATTATCCCTAATTCTCTCGTTTCTCTGTTTCTATGCACAGTACTGTCTAACCATGATACAACTTAAGAACATTCTACAATTGCTAATTGGACAAATCTAATCTAATTGTAAGGTATTGAGCAACTTATGAATCAATCCAATTGGGTATGGTAAATTAAGGAGTCCAGTATAAGTGAATGCGCGATACATTATTTCTACATCGTTTTGTAACAATTGCCCTATATTCTCTATCTATGGGCAGTTTCTCATAGAATGTGTGGTTATGAGGATTTTAATGGGAAGTGGGAATGGGGATTCCATTATCATGGAACCAACAAGAAATATAATTTTCAACAACATATAACCATTAATCTTGGCCTTAATCAACCTCTGAGGTATCAATTTTTCTATTTGAGTCGGTTTGGTGTTCAATATCTACTGTGCACAATCCTGTTCAGTAGGTTACCAAACACAACAGCATATTAATATTAGATATGCTGTACAAGTACTGTCTCATATTATTAATAGGGTTTACCTTATTATAATTAATATTAATAGTCACAAACCAGTGATTCGGCCACGCCCCCATCTCCCACACCACCCTGTATCTCATTAAGCAAAACCTTGTATAACCCCGCCTCTGAATTCATGACGTAGCGACAACACCATCATCACGTCTGGTGGAATGCCTCCCGATTGGGAAATCCCTCTTGTAACTACACGTCCCACACAACGGGGGGGGGGGGGGGGGGGCGGCACCAGACGCGGTAACGTCATCACGCTAGACGTTGCGGCTGACGTCATCACGTCAGACGCCGCGCTTCCGAAACTAGGCGACTTAGTTGCCTAACATCCGATGTTTGCGGCGCTTTACCATGTGACCCGGCGCCCTGGTTAACACGTAAGCAGCGGCGTCATTATACCAGAAGCCGCTGCTTCATCATGGGCTGCCGCGATGTGTCACATGACTTGGCGCATTAATTATACGCCAATCCCATATGTTTTTCAGCATTAGACTATGCGCCCTCTCTATCAAACCGACGCGTCACTTCGGACCTTCCATCTTTCGTGCTTTGCCCAATTGGAAATACCAAGTTTTTCCCTCCCACAAGGAGGAGTCAGCCCTATATAAACGGACCAGGTACAGACAGTTACCAGGTCTGTCAGTTTGAAGTGTTGCCTCTTAGGGGCTGGTAGTATAGTTTAGACAGCGGTCATCATCTTGGACCGTATCGTAACTTAGCCAGGTTAGGAAATTTACCATCATAATCCTAAATTGACCTCCCTGGCTTCTTAGTTAGCCTGGGATATTGAATGCCAAGTATCAGGCGTCCAGGCTTCTTAGTAACCAGCACCCTTGTTTGTTTGTTGTGTAGTGATCAAACAATGAACCTACTTAACATAAGGGTTGCTATGTCAAGTGTCTGCCTAATATAAGGCAGTATGATTAATTGCACTGCATTGCAAACCAACTTGTTTGCTCTTACACAACGTGCAATCAGCCTACCAGCCCTCCCTTTTCTAGTGTATTGAACATCAGTTAATAGGCACTAGTATTTACAACTATTTTTGCGCAACTGTTGTTCACTACCTAAATCTATTGTAACAACAAATTGAGTACAATTGGTACGTGTCGTACAATCTTTGTGTACAACTTAGTCTTATTTTCGTCCTGATGAAGCAGTGCGTAAATAATCTGTTCTGCGCTGTGGAAACGCGTTGACGATTACGGACGATCTTGTTTGCTTTAGTCAACATCGGACTTTAGCTAACTACACATATGTTCATTAAACTCGCAATTTTTTGCGAACTGGCATATACTATAAGTAGCTTGACTTCTTTTGACATAATTCTGCATCTTGAAGTTTTGTCATTATAAGTCCAGCCCTTTAGTTTGTTGTTGATTATACACAATTTTGGACCTTTATAATAAAAACTGGTCCTGACAGATCGATGTTCCTATTGGGAAGCAAAAAGATTAGCAATATTGAACTATACGGACACAGCATAGTGTCCTTATAAGTGGGTATACGAGCACAATACTTTATTAAGAAGTGTGGATTATCAAATTGTCATTAATCCACTACTTAGTACATTGTGAGTGATGCTTTTTTATTGTTTGGAACGGTGCCTTTTCATCATATGCACGTCTTCACCAGTGTATAACAACAAGAAGCCACTCTCTTAGGGGCTACTACCTCTGGTCTTGTACACATTTGAAAACAGCCAGTAAGGTTATTAATTCATCCGTTAGCCCTTCTAGTAACTCTCACTGATATCAGTTAGGAGTTCAGTTACTCTGTATACTGAAACATTTGCTCAAATCCAATAGGCATTTTCTGTTTGTTTGTTTGTCACTTTGTGTCTGTTTTTGGGTCTTAACCATCCTGTTGAAGTAGGAATGGTCTTTTATCATTTAAATTAATAAAAGTTATATTTTAGTTTCAGTCCTTTTCAGTGACAAATGGGATCAGTTCCTGATATATTTCCATTTCATAGTCACCCTTCCCGTCATTAGTCAGTGTAACGTTTAGTTAGTGAGTGTAGTGTCAGCGTATCTGTCAGTGTAAAAAGCAAAACATGATAGTTTGTTCTGAATTTCGGATCCAATCCTGTGGTCACCCATTCAAGTGATACCGCAGTGTCCCATACAATAAAAGTTTTTTTAAGTGCATAATACATTTTTACAATACTATGGCCCGCAGGAGATTTACTGCAGAGGAGGCGTACGCACTCATTGCATCTGAGTCAGATTCAGATAGTGGGGATGATGCCGTTTTTCTGGCATTCTTTTCATCCTCATCTTCATCAAGTGAATCTGAACTCCCTGTACCCCCAAGAAGGCGTCCAAGGACTGCCACTACTGTGGAACTCAATACATCTGATGTTAGTTGGGGTACCCCTGAAAATTTTAGACCCCAGATCCCTAAATTTCTTGGCAACCCAGGGATTTATTTTGATACTAAAGTACTCAGAGAGAGGGACTTTTTTATGTTTTTTTTTTTTTCACATGACTTTATTGCCCACATAGTGACCCAAACCAATTTATATGTCCAGTGTTTTATACATCAAAATCCCAACTCCAGCTATGCAAGACCCGATAAATGGATTCCTGTGGATGCATTAGAAATAAAAAAAGTTGGGGGTGTGGCCTGTACGGTTCTAATGGCGGACAGCATCCTTTGAGCTTTGCACAGAGAAACTCACCCAGAGCAACTCACAGCAACACAAGAGGACAAAGATCAGCTGGAACTGCCACTGGAGATCAGCGGGCACCAGGAGATGTCACGGAGGAGGCACACAAAGACCGGACCCATGCGCCTTACCGACTTCTCAGCGCGCTGCGAGGAGGAAGAGCAGGAAATGGAGGACGCAGCAGGCAGCAGTTGCGCTGATGGGGAGCCGAGAGCGGCGGGCAGGAGAGTCTCACCGCACAGTGGAGGAGGTAAGCGTGCTTCCTCATGCCCTTCATCTCCCACACAAGCACACCATGCCCAGCAGCAGAGATCCCTTCCTCAGGAGCCCATAGCTACGGAGAGAAAAACAGTGGGGAAGGGAAAGATGGCCCCATTCACCACAAGGGTGAAGGGGGAGGAGCCCAATGTCTCAGCACCATCTTGTTACCACATAATACAAGAACTGAGAGAAACCTATATGGATTTCCCCAGCAATAGTCCTGAGAAGAGAAAACAAAGACTGGAGGAAATTACCCCTAGTCTTACCACACAACTTAACAACGCAAATCAAGACACTGCATACCCCATTCTAGATATAGAATACACAAATAAAACCGCATCAGAATTCTTCATTAGAATTCCCTAAAAAATAATCTAACGGAAATTAATACAAGAGTCAGTGCAGCAATAACAAACCTAGGAGACAGAGTGGATCATCTAAAGAACAAAACGGGTAAAATTACAAGCTCACATAATGACCTAATAGACGCCCACTACAAATTAGAAGAGGAAGTTGAAGCGCTCAAACAAAAAATGGCAGATCTAAAAGACCGCAACAGGCGCAACAACATAAAACTCAGAGGGATCCCAGAATCGGTAAAACCAGACGTGCTCAACAAATTCGTTCAAGGCATAATCAAAACCCTCATCCCAAACTCCAAACCTCAAGAACAGGTCCTCGATCGCATCCACAGGCTCCTAAAACCAAAAAACATTCCAGACAGCGTCCCGAGAGACGTCATTGCTAGAGTTCATTTTTATCACATAAAAGACGAACTGATGAGGCTCTCGAGATCACAAAAAGACCTTCCCCAACCATACGATGGTATCAAACTCTACTCAGATTTCTCACAATTGACTATACTAGCAAGAAGGAAATTCTTGCCGATCACGGCTACACTAAGAGAGCACAAAATCCTTTATAGATGGGGATTCCCCACAAAACGCATAATCAACAAAGATGGCAGAACTCATATCATCAACAAACAAGAGGACGCTCTCCATCTCCTAAGAAAATGGGATCTTCCAGTCCCGCAGGAAGCTGCCCCTTCCTTTGTAGCTAGGGACTGGACCCAGAAACAACATCAAAGAACCAACAAACGCACATCCCCACACCGTTAGCGAACGGACTATGCCAATCTCCTAAAGTACTCACAAGACCCTCAGTACCAAGTTAAAGGGCGATACCCCTTCAAAGGCTGAACTCTAAACCCCCCAGTTTATGGCCTTTAACAAACGGCTTATGGTTGCATCTGTACCCCAAAAAGGTTAGTTTCTGTTAAACTCAAGTAAAATGGCTATTCAAAGTATAAGCAGCTTCTGTTATGTTTCAAACCATTGGTTCTATCTCCCCCCCCCCCCCTCATCACAGGATCCTATCTCAAAACATCGCATTCCAGCTTTCAGTGTACCATCAAGATACCCAACATTTACGTGAGCAGGTAGTCAATAACGACAGCTTGCCCCTACAAGCTTCCTCTTCAAAACAAAAATGGAGCTAACTCTGATGTCCCTGAACGCCAGAGGCCTCAATGTCCCACATAAAAGAACATCCCTGTGGAAAGAAGCTATTTCCACCAGAGCGAATATTGTCTGTGTCCAAGAAACACACTTTGTCTACGATAAAGCACCAAGAATAGTCTATCCCAAATACCCTAAAATATTCCAAGCCAACGCCAGAAAGAAAAAAGCGGGAGTTTTAGTGGCTATTAAAGACTCAGTTGATTTTCTAGATACATTATCCTCATATGCAAGATCGAAGGTATCTTAGTCACACTAGTTAACTTATATGCTCCAAACTCAAAGCAAATTAGCTTCCTAAACAAAGTAAGGAGGAAAATAAAAAATTTCCAGCAGGGCAACCTCCTCATCTGCGGAGACTTTAATACAATAATAGTAGACTCCATGGACTCTAGCTTTCTGGGCAAAAGAAGAGACACGAATCTATCTACCTGGACCCAGGCTACAGATGTATATGATGTACTTAGATGTTTAAATGTGAACTCTAAAGAATATACCTTTTATTCGTCCCGTCACAAATCATTTTCCAGAATCGACATGTTCCTGGTGGACTTCCCTCTGCTAAATAGAGCATATGAGGCAAAAATAGGTACTACTCCTTGGTCAGACCACGCTCCTATTATCCTAAAGCTGAAACTTGGCCCCCGGACTCCACCGTGTGGAAACTGGAGAAACAATACTTTCCTAATGAAGGAGCCAAATTATCAAAAAAAATAGCAGAGGCCATAATAGAATACTTTAAATTTAACAAGACCCCAGGAACATGTCGATTCACCCTGTGAAATCTGTAATTCGAGGTATAATGATACAGCAGGGTTCGATCTATAAAAGAAATAAAAACCGACTCTTAAAAGACACCATCTCACGTCTAGCAGACATAGAAAAAGAAATGCAGACTAATCCATCAACTACTGTACATAAAACACTCATGGAACTGAGACTAAAAACACGTAATATAATGATAGAGGATCACAAAAAAAAATTAGAAAATTTTAAAGGCATCATTCTACATAAGCAACAACAAATTTACCCGAATTATGGCAAATAGAGTAAAACAAAAAAGAAATAAAGCAAAAATCCCCTTTAGAATTGATCCGAGCTCTCAAAGGAAGACCTCTAACCCAACCGAGATAGCCAAAATCTTTAGAGATTTTTATGAGGCCTTGTACAACTTGAACAAAGATCCCTTTACACCACAACCTTCAGAAGAAGAAATCAACAATTTCCTATCTAAACTCCAACTACCCAAATTAAACAGAACGCAGCTAGATAAATTAAAAGCCCAAATATCTATACAACAATTCCAAAAAAGATAAAGCACCGGTCCCAGACGGTTTCACCAATGAATACTTCAAAATCTTCAGAACCCATCTAGCTTCACACATGACAAATGTATTTAACCAAGCTATAGTAAAGGGCTACCTCCCAGCTGAAACGTTACAGGCAAATATTGTCACAATACCCAAACCAGATAAAGATATATCCTCCCCAGCCAACTTTAGACCGATATCCCTATTAAATAATGACACCAAATATTATGCAAAAATCTTAGCCCTTCGATTGCTAGAGATAATACCTGACATTATCCACAGCGACCAAACAGGATTCGTTAAAGGAAGACAAACATCTGACGCGACCAGAAGACTATTGGTAGCATTGGAGGAATTGGCGGTCTGCAGAACGCCTTCTCTGCTCCTGACCCTGGACACGGAGAAGGCATTCGATAGAATCCACTGGGGATACGCCTTCTCAGTCTTGAGAGAGATGGGATTCGAAGGAGCAATCCTGGGGGCTATACAAGCGCTCTATGGATCCCTCTCTGCAAGGGTCTTAATCAACGGAGCTGTATCTAGCCCCTTTAAGATTACTATCGGGACCAGATAGGGTTGCCCTCTGTCCCCCTCCCTGTTTATCCTAACTATGGAGCCCTTGGCGGAGGTCATTCGTTTGCATTCAGAGATCAAGGGAGTACCCATGTCTTCCAGACAACAAAAGATCGGCTTGTTCACGGACGATGTCTTACTGATGCTGACTTCCCCTATAGATTCCCTAAGAGCGGCATCGGAACTCTTATTTAGCTTTAGCAAACTATAACTTTACAAAATCAACCCATCTAAATAAAAAATATTAGCCCTAAACATCCCAACCACCCTTCAAGCCCAAATCAAAAAATAATTCCCATACGCATGGGAATCTCTGGGGATTCAATACCTAGGAATAAATATTACCCCCTCCTCCAAAAACACAATGAACACCAACATGAATTCCCTATTCGAGGAATTAAAGAAAAGTTTAAAATCCTACAACAAAGTCGAATTTTCTTGGCTGGGCAGAATTGTTATTTACAAGATGATGATCCTCCCAAAAATATTATACAGACTTCGCAACACTGCAGTCATATGCCCCACCAAGATAATAAGAAAACTCCAGAAACAAATGATGTCATTTATCTGGGGTAACAAAAAGCCAAGAGTTGCCACCTCAATAATATGCAGTCCCAGGCGTTTTGGAGGTTTGGAGGTCCAAATTTAGATGCATATTTCAAAGCCAACATTATCAAACAAATAAGAGCATGGTGCCTCCCAGAACCTGGAATCAGCTGGCCCAAGATGGAACAAAACATTCTGGGGAAAAAATCATTAATCAACCTACTCCTAGCATCCAGCATAGACTTAAAAACAGCAACACCAACAAACTCCACAATTAAAGCAACAATCACTATTTGGCAACAATTATTACAAATATCAATCCTACATCAACCTAGGAAAATTTTGGATCAACAACCTAAACATGCAGAACTAGAAATCAGGAGGTATAAACCTCCTCCCAGATCTAGAAACAGGTAAAGAACTAAAATCCTTCAGACGCTTATGACTGGACTTTAACCTTTAAAATAAAAACTTCTTTAAATACAAACAAATATCAAGCATTTGATCCTCTATCCAAGCCTTGCAGCTCTCGTTACCAACTTATATATATAAATTCCTTTTTGACCCCTCCGCATATAAAATAAACTTAAAAACTCTATACGAGATCTTCTGCAGGGAAAGCAGCCTTGCTGATAGCTCAAATAAAAAAGCCCACCTCCTAAACTGTGAGAGAGAGTTGGGAAGATCCTTTACTCTCGAGCAATGGAACAAAGTCCATGGATGGGCAATTAAAGCCTCATCCTGCGCATCTCTGATGGTGGTATAGATCCCTGGTCAGGCTTTCAGATTTCTTTCCTGATCAATCTGATAAATGCTGGAGGAACTGTGGCGGAAGAGGCACTCTATTACACATATTCTGGAGCTGCCCCTATATACAACCTATTTGGAGAGAGTTTTTCTCCTTTTTTGAAAAAATAATAAGGCAAAAAATCCCCTTTTCGCCAGAATTGGCGTTATTCTTAATGGACCTCAATATAATTCCACCAACATACAGAAAATGGGTCTCTCAGTCTCCTCTCCATAAAACTTCTAATAGCAAGAAACTGGAGGAAAGACTGCATCCCCACAATGGTGGATTTAACTGCACATCTTAATAGAGATGAGCGAGCGTACTCGGCCACGGCCCTTTTTCACCCGAGTACCGCGATTTTTGAGTACTTCCGTACTCGGGCGAAAAGATTCGGGGGGCGCCGTGGGTGAGTGGGGGGTTGCAGCGAGGAGTGGGGGGGAGAGGGAGAGAGAGAGGGCTCCCCCCTGTTTCCCGCTGCTACCCCCCGTGCTGCCACGCCTCCCCACACCCCCGGCGCCCCCCGAATCTTTTCACCCGAGTACTGAAGTACTCGAAAATCGCGATGCTCGATCGAGTAATTACTCGAAACGAGTACGTTCGCTCATCTCTACTTCTTAACGACCACTCTATATACGAAAAAATCTTCGCATATAGAAATGACAAAATATCACAATATTCAGAAACCTGGGGACCCTGGCTAAACAGACTCACAACATCTAACACCAACTCACAACTCAGGTAACACAGAAAGGATTAAAAACAGATTCTTGTAGCTCCACCAAGCTTCTACCGGAACACCTAATTGGCTTCATTGAATGTATCTGGATGTAAAGATATGGATCCTTAAACCCCCCCCCCCCCCTTCTTCCTTCCCCGTCTCTCCCCCCCCCCCCCACTAACCTGCTAAAAGTTGTTCTAATCAAATCTGTCCCATCCTCCCCCTACCCCCTCCCAAACCTTACCCCTTCCTGATATTTTCATGTAAATGGTTTGCTATGTTTAAAAAACCATGCGAGACAGCGCCAAAAACGTCTCAGAGCACTTTGTTTTACTAATCTTAAAATAACTATATCTGGTTAGAATATTACACCAATGTATTCCTGGCAATGTCAATGTTTAACTTGTAATTGTTCATGCAAACTTAATTTAAAAAATACTGAACATTAGAAATAAAAAAAAGTTTTGCGGTCTTGTGTTAACTGTGGGGATAGTAAAAAAAAGCTGACCATCAGGGCGTACTGGAGTACTGATATTCTGTACCACACCCCTATGTTCTGCATGGTGATGTCAAGGACACATTTTGAATGATCCTAAAAATTTTACACTATAACGATAACGCACTCCAAGCGATTATCCCAATTATGATCGCTTGTTTAAAATCAGGTTAGTAGTTTAACAAACAAAAGAGATGGACAGCAAACCTCAGGTGCATGGATAAAATTCACATCCCCAAGGAAGTCACTTTATTTCTTCAAGTCATAAAACCAGCGACGTTTCGACTGCTCAGCCGCAGTCTTTGTCAAGCTCATAGCTAAAAGTGTACAGTTCACCCTTTTATCACAACCCTCCACCAATAGCAGCATACTAGCTGGATTATTTGATAAAAAACATATGTGTAGTCATACCTGTAAGGAATAGATCCTTTGGATTGCTCTACCTGCTCGTGCACCATCATGCCAGCATGTGCAGTGTATCACTGTGCATATGCGGGAGTCTAAATTCTCGCGGGAAGTCACCCGATGTCTCGTCCATATTCCCGGCACTCACCTCCACTAAACTCCATCAGTGCGCATGCGTGGGAATAGGGAACTCCTCGCGCAATGAGACATGGGCTCGTATTTGGTTGCTATGAATACTTAAGTAACAGAAGAGGCTGTAATGATTGTAATGTGATCTTGTCCATGTATTCAATCAATGTTTGTGTTCCCTCAACATAAACTAAACGTGTCTACCATATCGTTGTCAGTCCTGTCAGGCTATAAAGAAGCCTACTGTTTTCCGCACCATATTGGTGTGTACAAATCAGCCCATTTCTATAAGGGATTGTCAGTATAGTTAGACAATGGAGGTCATATCAAATCACTAATGATTGTTGAATCCTCTCCACATGTCCGTTACCATACAGGACCATATAGAGCCTGATCAATACATCAGATGTATCCCTAAAGGATTCCACTTTTTGTGCTATACACCAAATGCCTATGTCTAACCCTATTGTATTTCTTACTCATATCCTCTAGGTATTTAGATCATCCCATAAACCAGTGAACCTCAAACAATTTGCGACACCACACCAGATCTCGTTAATCTTAATTTTTATTGATACAACCACACAGAATGTAAATGTAAAGCGATCCACTAGGGAGCTATGTCAGAGAAATATAAGTACATTTTTTTGAGTATCACTTGCTTGGGCAACACGGCAGCTAAGTTGATTGTGGCACGAGGGGAGAGCAATCCATCGGGTCGTAACAAAATCTCCATAAACCTATAGAAATTAAAACATAATATCAGTGTGATATAAAACCAAGTTCAAATAAAGAAAGAACGGGGAAAGGAAAAAAAAAAGAGGGAGAAAGGAGGGAAATTGAAGTAACATACCATTACAAGAACGAGATATTGTATTCCACATTGACAAGGCAAGATATTGTATTCCATATTAAGTCCTTTAGGGGCCAGTGTATCTAATTCATAAATCCACTTGGCCTCCTTCTTCTTAAGCAACATAAATCGGTCAGCCCCTCTGATATTAACAGGTACGTGATCTATCACCTTAAATTTAAGTTGACTGACACTATGTCCCTTCTCAACAAAGTGATTCGGGACAGGAAGGTCAGTCTTTCTAATTCTAACAGCAGATTTGTGGCTCGTAATGCGGGAACATATTTCCATTGTGGTCTCCCCCACATAGGGGAGACCACAAGGGGATGAGATCAAATAGACCACAAAGCTAGATCTGCATGTATAACGGGCTCGGATGCCATATGCCTGTCCATTCCATGTATGAAAAAATGTATTTCCTTTTATTCATATTACCGCAAGATGCACAATTTACGCACAGGAAATTCCCATTTTTCAGAGGGGCCAACACCCTCTGCCTATCAATATTAGTGTTGCGTATATATGAAAGGACAAAGCGATCTCAGATATTCGGAGCCGTCTATATGTCATCACAGGTGTATATTGAAATTGGGTTACTTGCGGGCAATTTTTCATGATCATGGGCCAATACTTCCTATGGCTATTAGAGACACGCCCACTATGGGGTCCATACGTTGAAACAAAAGGAATCGTTTCCACTGTAGATTTTCGTTTGTTTGCACTCAAAAGTTCCTCTTGCATTAGGATTTCAACCCTCTGTGTAGCCTCAGTGAGAAGAGACAGAGGATAACCGCATGTAATAAACTTGCTACACATCTCTTTTAGGCGGGTATCAACATGTTCATCATTCACAATTCTAATTACTCGGAGTAATTGACTGCAGGGAAGCGAGAGAGTGCCACAGACCGAGACAGAGAGCCACAGACCGAGACAGAGAGCCACAGACCGAGACAGAGAGCCACAGACCGAGACAGAGAGGGACAGACCGAGACAGAGAGCGACAGACCGAGACAGAGAGCGACAGACCGAGACAGAGAGCAAGACAGCTAGCCAAACGGACAGACAGCGAGACAGACAGACACAGAGAGACACAGAGACAGAGAGACAGAGACACAGACAGACAAAAAGACAGAGAAAGACAGAGAAAGACACAGACAGACACAGACAGAGATAGAGACAGACAGACACCATACAAAAAGATTTATTGCTCCATAAAAATGGCAACGTTTTGACTAGAAGAGTCTTTTTCAAGCCTGAAAAAGACTCTCCTAGTCAAAGCGTTGCCATTTTTTTAGGAAGCAATAAATCGTTTTATATGCTTGATACACCATTGATGCTGCCGCTTTATTGGAATTGGTAGACTATGCTTGGGATTGAAGGACCGTGGTCCCATAAGTGGTTGTGCATTCTTTCGTTTGACCTCTGTACTAGATGTGCATCCCTAAGGTGTGCTGCGGGATTTACTGAAGGGAACTAGACAGAGACAGAAAGACAGAGAGCGACAGAACGAGACAGAGAGCGAGACAGACACAGACAGACAGAGACAGACAAAGACAGAGACACAGACAGACAGATAGAGAAAGACAAAGACACAGTCACAGACAGTCACAGACAGACAGAGAAAGACAGAGACAGACAGTTAGACAGACAGAGACAGTCAGACAGAGATAGACAGATAGAGACAGACAGAGAGACAAACAGACAGACAGAGACAGACAGACAGAAACGGAAAGAGACAGACAAAGACACAGAGACACAGACAGAGAAAGACAAAGACAGAGATACAGACAGAGAGAGACAAACACACAGACAGAGACAGACACAGACAGACAGAGAAAGACACAGAGACAAACAGAGACCGACAGAGACAGATAAAGACAGACAGACACAGATAGACAGAGACAGACACCATACAAAAAGATTTATTGCTCCATAAAAAATGGCAACGTTTTGACTAGAAGAGTCTTTTTCAAGCCTGAAAAAGACTCTCCTAGTTGAAGCGTTGCCATTTTTTATAAAGCAATAAATCCTTTCATATGTTTGATACACCATTGTTGCTGCCGCTTTATTGGAATTGGTAGACTACGCTTGGGATTGAAGGACCGTGGTCCCATAAGTAGCTGTGCATTCTTTCGTTTGACCTCTGTACTAGATGTGCATCCCTAAGGTGTGCTGCGGGATTTACTGAAGAAAACTAGACAGAGACAGACAGACAGAGAGCGACAGAACGAGACAGAGAGCGACAGAGCGAGACAGAGTGCAACAGAGTGAGACGGAGAGCGAGACAGACAGACAGCGAGACAGACACAGACAGACACAGACAGACAGAAACAGACAGACAAAGAGAGAGACACAGACAGACAGAGACAGACAGACAGAAAGACAAAGACACAGACAGACAGAGACAGTCAGACAGACAGAGATAGACAGAGAGACAAACAGACAGACAGAGACAGTCAGACAGACAGAAACAGAAAGAGACAAAAACACAGAGACACAGACAGACAGAGAAAGGCAAAGACAGAGATACAGACAGACAGAGAAAGCCAGACAGAGAGAGACAGACACACAGAGACAGACAGAGACAGACATAGACAGAAAGAGACACGGACAAAGACAGAGACACAGACAGAGACAGACAGACTGACAGAGAAAAACAGACCGAGACACAGAGCCACAGACCGAGACAGAGAGTGACAGAGAGCGAGACGGAGAGCGAGAAAGACAGCCAGACAGCCGAACGGACAAACTGCGAGGCAGACACAGAGAGACACAGACAAAGACAGACAGACAAAGACACAGAGACAGGCAGAAAGAGACAAATAGAAAGAGAGAGAAAGACAGACAGAGACAGTCAGACAGACAGACATAGACAGATGCAGAGAAAGACCAAGAAACAGATACAGAGAGACAGAGACAGACAAAGACAGACAGAGACATACAGAGACAGTCAGAAAGACAGAGACAGACAGACAAAGACACAGAGACAGACAGAAAGAGACATAGACAGACAGAGACAGACAGATACAGTCAGACAGACAGAGACAGACAGACAAAGACACAGAGACAGACAGAAAGAGACAAACAGAAAGAGACATAGACAGACAGAGACAGACAGAGACAGTCAGACAGACAGAGAAAGACAGAGACACAGACAGACAAAGACAGCAACAGACAGACAGACAGGGAAAGACAGAAACAGACAGAAAGACAGAGAGAGACAGACAGAGACAGACAGAGACAGACAAAGACAGACAGAGACACAGACAAAGACGAAGACACAAATAGAGACAGACAGACAAAGAAAGACAAAGACAGAGACACAGACAGACAGAGACAGGCAGGCAGGCAGACAGACAGACAGAGAAAAACAGACCGAGACAGAGAGAGACAGAATGAGACAGAGAGCGAGATAGAGCGACTGACAGACAGACGGACAGACGGACAGACTGCGAGACAGACACAGAGAGACACAGACAGAGACAGACAGACAAGGACACAGAGACAGACGGAAAGAGACAGAGACATACAAATACAGAGAAAGACAGACAGAGACAGACAGACGCAGAGACAGACCAAGAAACAGATACAGAAAGACAGAGACAGATAGGGACACAGACAGACAGAGACAGACCGAGAGAGTCACAGACAGAGACAGTCAGACAGGGACAGACAGTCACAGACAGAAACAGTCAGACAGACAGAAACAGTCAGACAGACAGAGAAAAACAGACTGAGACAGAAAGCGACAGAACGAAACAGAGAGCGACAGACCGAGACAGAGAGCAACAGAGAGCGAGCCAGACAGACAGACAGACTGCGAGACAGATACAGAGAGACACAGACAGAGACAGACAGACAAAGACAGAAAGTGACAAATAGAAAGAGACAGAGACAGACAGACGGAGATAGACAGACAGAGAGACAGAGAGACAAACA
The DNA here is from genome assembly GCF_035609145.1 of Eleutherodactylus coqui. NCBI lineage: Eukaryota > Metazoa > Chordata > Amphibia > Anura > Eleutherodactylidae > Eleutherodactylus > Eleutherodactylus coqui. The sequence continues at coordinate 155,451,810 of NC_089840.1, forward strand.
GACAGACAGAGACAGTCAGACAAACAGACAGACAGAGACAGTCAGACAAACAGAAACAGAAAGAGACAAAGACACAGACAACAGAGAAAGACACAGACACAGACAGACAGAGAAAGGCAAAGACAGAGATACAGACAGACAGAGAAAGCCAGACAGAGAGAGACAGACACAGACAGACAGAGAAAGACACAGAGACAGACAAACACACAGAGACAGACAGAGACACAGACAGACAGAACAGACACGAGAGACACAGAAAGGGTGGGCAACGTGTAATGAGGTCGGAGAGAGGTGAGGAAGAGTGATCAGGACCCCGCAGAATAGTAGGGGGAGGGAAAGAGAAGAAGCCGAGACAAGACAGAGACAGAGAGAGTCGACAGAGACAGAGAGACAGACCACAGACCGAGACAGAGACAGCGACACAGAGACACGAGACATGAGAAGACAGAGATAGACAGACAGACAGAGCCAGACACACAGACAGCCAGACAGAGACAGCACAGAGACAGATACACAGACAGACAGAGACAAGACAGAGATAAGACAGACAGAAAAGACAGACACAGACAGACAGAGACAAACAGACAGAGACAGCACAGACAGACAAGACACAGACAAAGACAGAGACACAGACAGAGACACAGACAGAGACACAGACAGACACAGACAGAGACACAGACAGAGACACAGACAGACAGACACAGACACAGACAGACAGAGACAGACAGAGACAGACAGAGACAGACACAGACAGACACAGACAGACACAGACACAGACAGAGATATAGACAGACAGAGAAAGACAGACACAGACAGAGACAGAGAGAGACAAACAGACAGATACAGGCAGACAGACAGAGAAAGACACAGACACAGACAGACAGAGAAAGGCAAAGACAGATATACAGACAGACAGAGAAAGCCAGACAGAGAGAGACAGACACAGACAGACAGAGAAAGACACAGAGACAGACAAACACACAGAGACAGACAGATACAGACAGAGACAGACACAGACAGACACAGACAGACACAGACACAGATAGACACAGACACAGATAGACACAGACAGAGACAGACACAGACAGAGACAGACACAGAGACAGACACAGACAGAGACAGAGAAAGACAAAGACAGAGATATAGACAGACAGAGAAAGACAGACACAGACAGAGACAGAGAGAGACAAACAGACAGATACAGGCAGACAGACAGAGAAAGACACAAACAAAGACAGAGACACAGACAAAGAAAGAGACACAGACAAAGACAGAGACACATACAGAGACACATACAGAGACACATACAGAGACACAGACAGAGACACAGACAGAGACAGACAGAGACAGACAGACAGAGACAGACACAGACAGACACAGACACAGACAGACACGGACAGACAGAGACAGACAGAAACAGAGACAGACAGAGACAGACAGAGACAGACAGACACAGAGACAGACAGACACAGACACAGACAGACACAGACACAGACAGAGATATAGACAGACAGAGAAAGACAGACACAGACAGAGACAGAGAGAGACAAACAGACAGATACAGGCAGACAGACAGAGAAAGACACAGACACAGACAGAGACACAGACAAAGACAGAGACACAGACAAAGACAGAGACACAGACAGAGACATACACTGACAGACAGAGACAGACCGAGACAGAGACAGGCAGACAGACAGATAGAGAAAAACAGACCGAGACAGAGAGCGACAGAATGAGACAGACAGCGACCGAACGAGACAGACAGCGACAAACCGAGACAAAGAGCGGCAGACTGAGACAGAGAGCGAAAGAGAGTGAGACAGACAGACAGACGGACAAACTGCGAGACAGACACAGAGAGACAGACAAAGACACAGAGACAGACAGAACGAGACAAACAGAAAGAGACAGAGAAAGACAGACAGAGAGACAGACCAAGAAACAGATACAGAAAGACAGAGACAGACAGACAGAGCTAGACAGATAGAGTCAGAAAGACAGAGACAGACAGACAAAGACACAGAGACAAACAGAAAGAGACAGACAGAGAAGACAGAGACGGACAGGGAAAGACAGAGACAGACAGACAGAGAGACAAACAGACAGACAGATACAGACACAGACAGACAGACAGAGACACATACAAAGACAGAGACACAAACAGAGAGAGACAGACAGACAAAGAAAGACAGACAGAGACACAGACAGAGACAGACAGACAGAGAAAAACAGACCGAGACAGAGAGTGACAGAACGAGACAGCGAGCAACAGAGAGCGAGATAGAGCGACAGACGGACAGACTGCGAGACAGACACAGACAGAGACACAGACAAGGACACAGAGACAGACAGAAAGAGAGAAAGAGACAGAGACAGAAAGACAGAGACATACAAAGACAGAGAAAGACAGACAGACAGAGGCAGACAGACGCAGAGACAGACCAAGAAACAGATACAGAAAGACAGACAAAGACAGACAAAGACAGACAGAGACAGACAGACAGACAGGGACACAGACACAGACAGACAGAGACATACAGAGACAGTCACAGACAGAGACACAGACAGAGACAGTCACAGAAAGAGACAGACAATCACAGACAGAAACAAAGAAAGTCAGAGAAAGACAGACAGAGACATACAAAGACAGAGAAAGACAGAGAAAGACAGAGAAAGACAGAGACACAGACAGACAGAGAAAGACAAAGAGACAGACAGACAGAATCAGAGACAAACAGACAGAGACAAAGACACAGAGACACAGACAGACAGAGAAAGACAAAGACAGAGACACAGACAGACAGAGAAAGACAAAGACAGAGATGCAGACAGACAGAGAAACACAAAGACAGACAGAGACAGAGAAAGACAGTCACAGACAGTCACAGACAGACAGAGAAAGACAGAGAAAGACAGAGACAGACAGTTAGACAGACAGAGACAGTCAGACAGACAGATAGACAGATAGAGACAGACAGAGAGACAAAGAGACAGACAGACAGACAGAAACAGAAAGAGACAGACAAAGATACAGAGACACAGACAGAGAAAGACAAAGACAGAGATACAGACAGAGAGAGACAAACAGACAGACAGAGACAGACACAGACAGACAGAGAAAGACACAGAGACAAACAGAGACCGACAGAGACAGATAAAGACAGACAGACACAGACAGACAGAGACAGACACCATACAAAAAGATTTATTGCTCCATAAAAATGGCAACGTTTTGACTAGAAGAGTCTTTTTCAAGCCTGAAAAAGACTCTCCTAGTTGAAGCGTTGCCATTTTTTATGAAGAAATAAATCTTTTTGTATGTTTGATACACCATTGATGCTGCCGCTTTATTGGAATTGGTAGACTACGCTTGGGATTGAAAGACCATGGTCCCATAAGTGGCTGTGCATTCTTTCGTTTGACCTCTGTACTAGATGTGCATCCCTAAGGTGTGCTGCAGGATTTACTGAAGGGAACTAGACAGAGACAGACAGACAGAGAGCGACAGAGCGAGACAGAGCGAGACAGAGAGCGACAGAGCGAGACAGACCGCGACAGAGCGAGACAGAGCGAGACAGAGAGCGACAGAGCGAGACAGACCGCGACAGAGCGAGACAGAGAGTGAGACAGACACAGACAGACAGGGACAGACAAAGACAGAGACACAGACAGACAGACAAAGACAGACTAAGAAAGACAAAGACAGAGACACAGACAGACTGAGAAAGACAGAGACAGACACAGACAGAGACAGAGAAAGACAAAGACAGAGACACAGACACAGACAGAGAAAGACAGAGAAAGACAAAGACAGAGACTGAAAGACAAAGACAGAGATATAGACAGACAAAGACACAAACAGACAGACACAGACAGAGACAGGCAGACAGACAGACAGACAGAGAAAAACAGACCGAGACAGAGAGCGACAGAACGAGACAGACAGCGACAAACCGAGACAGAGAACGGCAGACCGACACAGAGAGCGACAGAGAGCGACAGAGAGCGAGACAGACAGACAGCCAGACGGACAAACTGCGAGACAGACACAGAGAGACAGACAAAGACACAGAGACAGACAGAAATAGACAAACAGAAAGAGACAGAGAAAGACAGAGAGAGAGACAGACCAAGAAACAGATACAGAAAGACAGAGACAGTCAGACAGACAGAGAGAGACAAAGAGACAGACAGACAGAATCAGAGACAAACAGACAAAGACAGACAAAGACACAGAGACACAGACAGACAGAGAAAGACAAAGGCAGAGACACAGACAGACAGCGAAAGACAGAGACAGAGACAGACAGAGCTAGACAGACAGACAAAGACACAGAGACAAACAGAAAGAGACAGACAGAGACGTTCAGACAGAGACGGACAGGGAAAGACAGAGACAGACAGACAGAGCGAGACAAACAGACAGACAGATACAGACACAGACAGACACATACAAAGACAGAGAGAGACAGACAGAGAAAGACAGACAAAGACAGACAGAGACAGACAGGGACACAGACAGACAGAGACAGACAGTCACAGACAGAAACAGTCAGACAGAAAGAGAGACAGACAGAGAAAAACAGACCGAGACAGAGAGCGACAGACCGAGACAAAGAGCGAGACAGACAGACAGCCAGACAGACAGACTGCAAGACAGACACAGAGAGACACAGAGACAGAAACAGACAGAAAGAGACAAACAGAAAGAGACAGACAGACAAAGACATACAAAGACAGAGAAAGACAGACAGAGACAGAGAAAGACAGAGACACAGACAGGCAGAGAAAGACTGACAGAGACAGACAGACAGAGAAAGACACAGAGACAGACAGACAAAAACAGAGACAAACAGACAGAGACAGACAAAGACAGACAGAGACACAGACAAAGACAGAGACTCAAACATAGACAGACAAAGACAGAGACACAGACAGACAGAGACAGGCAGACAGACAGACAGAGAAAAGCAGAGCGAGACAGAGAGCGACAGACCGAAACAGAGCGAAAGACCGAGATAGAGAGCAACAGACCGAGACAGAGAGCGAGACAGACAGACGGACAGACTGCGAGACACAGAGCGACACAGACAGAGAAAGACAAAGACAGAGATACAGACAGAGAGAGACAAACAGACACAGACAGACAAAGACACAGAGACACAGACAGACAGAGAAAGACAAAGACAGAGACACAGACAGACAGAGAAAGACAGAGACAGAGACATACAGAGACAGACAGAGCTAGACAGACAGACAAAGACACAGAGACAAACAGAAAGAGACATAGACAGACAGACGTTCAGACAGAGACGGACAGGGAAAGACAGAGACAGACAGACAGAGCGAGACAGACAGACAGATACAGACACAGACAGACAGACACATACAAAGACAGAGACACAAACAGAGAGAGACAGACAAAGAAAGACAAAGACAGAGACACAGACACAGACAGACAGAGAAAAACAGACCGAGACAGAGAGCGACAGAACGAGAGAGAGCAACAGGGAGCGAGATAGAGCGACAGACAGACGGACAGACTGCGAGACAGACACAGATAGACACAGACAGACACACAGACAAGGACACAGAGACAGACAGAAAGAGAGAAAGAGACAGACAGAGACATACAAAGACAGAGAAAGACAGACAGACAGAGACAGACAGACCAAGAAACAGATACAGAAAGACAGAGACAGACAGAGACAGACAGGGACACAGACAGACAGAGACAGACAGTCACAGACAGAGACACAGGCAGAGACAGTCACAGAAAGAGACAGACAGTCACTGACAGAAACAGTCAGACAGAAAGAGAGACAGACAGAGAAAAACAGACAGAGACAGAGAGCGACAGACCGAGACAAAGAGCGAGACAGACAGACAGACGGACAGACTACGAGACAGACACAGAGAGACACAGACAGAGACAGAAACAGACAGAAAGAGACAAACAGAAAGAGACAGACAGACAAAGACATACAAAGACAGAGAAAGACAGACAGAGACACAGACAGGCAGACAAAGACAGACAGAGACACAGACAAAGACAGAGACACAAACATAGACAGACAAAGACAGAGATACAGACAGACAGAGACAGGCAGACAGACAGACAGACAGAGAAAATCAGAGCGAGACAGAGAGCGACAGAACGAGACAGAGAGCGACAGACCGAAACAGAGCGAAAGACCGAGATAAAGAGCAACAGACCGAGACAGAGAGCGAGACAGACAGACGGACTGACTGCGAGACAGAGCGACACAGACAGAGAAAGACAAAGACAGAGATACAGACAGAGAGAGACAAACAGACAGACACAGACAGACAGAGAAAGACACAGAGACAGACAAACAGAGACCGACAGAGACAGATAAAAACAGACAGACACAGACAGACAGAGACAGACACCATACAAAAAGATTTATTGCTCCATAAAAAATGGCAACGTTTTGACTAGAAGAGTCTTTTTCAAGCCTGAAAAAGACTCTCCTAGTTGAAGCGTTGCCATTTTTTATAAAGCAATAAATCCTTTCATATGTTTGATACACCATTGTTGCTGCCGCTTTATTGGAATTGGTAGACTACGCTTGGGATTGAAGGACCGTGGTCCCATAAGTAGCTGTGCATTCTTTCGTTTGACCTCTGTATTAGATGTGCATCCCTAAGGTGTGCTGCGGGATTTACTGAAGGAAACTAGACAGAGACAGACAGACAGAGAGCGACAGAATGAGACAGAGAGCGACAGAGCGAGACAGAGTGCAACAGAGTGAGACAGAGAGCGAGACAGACAGCGAGACAGACACAGACAGAGACACAGACAGACAGAAACAGACAGACAAAGAGAGAGACACAGACAGACAGACAGAGAAAGACAAAGACACAGACAGACAGAGACAGTCAGACAGACAGAGATAGACAGAGAGACAGACAGACAGAGACAGACAGACAGAAACAGAAAGAGAAAAACACAGGGACACAGACAGACAGAGAAAGACAAAGACACAGACACAGACAGACAGAGAATGGCAGAGACAGAGATACAGACAGACAGAGAAAGCCAGACAGAGAGAGACAGAGAGAGACAGACAGACAGACAGAGACAGACAGAGACACAGACAGAGACAGACACAGACAGAGACAGACACAGACAGAGACAGACACAGACACAGACAGAGACAGAGAGAGACAGAGACAGATATATAGACAGACAGAGAAAGACAGACAGAGAGAGACAAACATACAGATACTGGCACACAGACAAAGACAGAGACACAGACAAAGACAGAGACACAGACAAAGACAGAGACACAGACATACAGAGACACTGACAGACAAAGACAGACCGAGACAGAGACAGGCAGACAGACAGACACAGAAAAAAAGACCGAGACAGAGAGCGACAGAACGAGACAGACAGCGACAGAACGAGACAGACAGCGACAAACCGAGACAAAGAGCGGCAGACCGAGACAGAGAGCGAAAGAGAGTGAGACAGACAGCCAGCCAGACGGACAAACTGCGAGACAGACACAGAGAGACAGACAAAGACACAGAGACAGACAGAAGGAGACAAACAGAAAGAGACAGAGAAAGACAGAGAGACAGACCAAGAAACAGATACAGAAAGACAGAGACAGACAGACAGAGCTAGACAGATAGAGTCAGAAAGACAGAGACAGACAGACAAAGACACAGAGACAAACAGAAAGAGACAGAGACAGACAGAGAAAGACAGAGACACAGACAGACAGAGAAGACAGAGACGGACAGGGAAAGACAGAGACAGACAGACAGAGAGAGACAAACAGACAGACAGATACAGACACAGACAGACAGACAGAGACACATACAAAGACAGAGACACAAACAGAGAAAGACAGACAGACAAAGAAAGACACAGACAGAGACAGACAGAGAAAAACAGACCGAGACAGAGAGCGACAGAATGAGACAGAGAGCAACAGAGAGCGAGATAGAGCGACAGACAGACAGACGGACAGACTGCGAGACAGACACAGACAAGGACACAGAGACAGACAGAAAGAGAGAAAGAGACAGAGACAGACAGACAGAGACATACAAAGACAGAGAAAGACAGACAGACAGAGACAGACAGACGCAGAGACAGACCAAGAAACAGAGACAGACAGACAGAGACAGAGAAAGACAGACAGAGACAGACAGAGACATACAGAGACAGTCACAGACAGAGACAGTCACAGAAAGAGACAGACAGTCACAGACAGAAACAAAGAAAGACAGAGAAAGACAGACAGAGACATACAAAGACAGAGAAAGACAGACAGATACAGTCAGACAGAGAAAGTCAGAGACACAGACAGACAGAGAGACAAAGTGACAGACAGACAGAATCAGAGACAAACAGACAGAGACAGACAAAGACACAGAGACACAGACAGACAAAGACAAAGACAGAGACACAGACAGACAGAGAAAGACAAAGACAGAGATGCAGACAGACAGAGAAACACAGAGACAGACAGAGACAGAGAAAGACAGACACAGACAGAGAGAGACAGACAGAGACAGACACCATACAAAAAGATTTATTGCTCCATAAAAATGGCAATGTTTTGACTAGAAGTCTTTTTCAAGCCTGAAAAAGACTCTCCTAGTTGAAGCGTTGCCATTTTTTATGAAGAAATAAATCTTTTTGTATGTTTGATACACCATTGATGCTGCCGCTTTATTGGAATTGGTAGACTACGCTTGGGATTGAAAGACCGTGGTCCCATAAGTGGCTGTGCATTCTCTAGTTTGACCTCTGTACTAGATGTGCATCCCTAAGGTGTGCTGCAGGATTTACTGAAGGGAACTAGACAGAGACAGACAGAGAGCGACAGAGCGAGACAGAGCGAGACAGAAGCAACAGAGCGAGACAGACCGCGACGGAGCGAGACAGAGAGTGAGACAGACACAGACAGACAGGGACAGACAAAGACAGAGACACAGACAGACAGAGACAGACAAAGACAGAGACACAGACAGACAGAGACAGACAAAGACAGAGACACAGACAGACACAGACAGACAAAGACAGACTAAGAAAGACAAAGACAGAGACACAGACAGACAGAGAAAGACAGAGACAGACACAGACAGAGACAGAGAAAGACAAAGACAGAGATACAGACAGACAGAGAAAGACAGAGACAGACACAGACAGAGACAGAGAAAGACAAAGACAGAGATATAGACAGACAGAGAAAGACACACACAGACAGACACAGACAAAGACAGAGACACAGACAGAGACAGGCAGACAGACAGACAGAGAAAAACAGAGTGAGACAGAGAGCGACAGAACGAGACAGACAGCGACAAACTGAGACAGAGAGCGGCAGACCGAGACAGAGAGCGACAGAGAGCGAGACAGACAGACAGCCAGAAGGACAAACTGCGAGACAGACACAGAGAGACAGACAAAGACACAGAGACAGACAGAAATAGACAAACAGAAAGAGACAGAGAAAGACAGACAGAGAGACAGACCAAGAAACAGATACAGAAAGACAGAGACAGACAGACAGAGACAGACAAAGACAGACAGAGACAGAGACATACAGAGACAGACAGAGCTAGACAGACAGACAAAGACACAGAGACAAACAGAAAGAGACATAGACAGACAGAGACGTTCAGACAGAGATGGACAGGGAAAGACAGAGACAGACAGACAGAGAGAGACAAACAGACAGACAGATACAGACACAGACAGACACATACAAAGACAGAGACACAAACAGAGAGAGACAGACAAAGAAAGACAAAGACAGAGACACAGACAGACAGAGAAAAACATATCGAGACAGAGAGCGACAGAACGAGACAGAGAGCAACAGAAAGCGAGATAGAGCGACAGACAGACGGACAGACTGCGAGACAGACACAGAGAGACACAGACAGAGACACAGACAAGGACACAGAGACAGACAGAAAGAGAGAAAGAGACAGACAGACAGAGACATACAAAGACAGAGAAAGACAGACAGAGACAGACAGACCAAGAAACAGATACAGAAAGACAGATACAGACAGAGACAGACAAAGACAGACAGAGAAAGACAGGGACACAGACAGACAGAGACAGACAGTCACAGACAGAGACACAGGCAGAGACAGTCACAGAAAGAGACAGACAGTCACAGACAGAAACAGTCAGACAGAAAGAGAGACAGACAGAGAAAAACAGACCGAGACAGAGAGCGACAGACCGAGACAAAGAGCGAGACAGACAGACAGCCAGATGGACAGACTGCGAGACAGACACAGAGAGACACAGACAGAGACAGAAACAGACAGAAAGAGACAAACAGAAAGAGACAGACAGACAAAGACATACAAAGACAGAGAAAGACAGACAGAGACAGAGAAAGACAGAGACACAGACAGGCAGAGAAAGACTGACAGAGACAGACAGACAAAAACAGAGACAAACAGACAGAGACAGACAAAGACAGACAGAGACACAGACAAAGACAGAGACACAAACATAGACAGACAAAGACAGAGACACAAACATAGACAGACAAAGACAGAGACACAGACAGACAGAGACAGGCAGACAGACAGACAGAGAAAAGCAGAGCGAGACAGAGAGCAACAGACCGAAACAGAGCGAAAGACCGAGATAGAGAGCAACAGACCGAGACAGAGAGCGAGACAGACAGACGGACAGACTGTGAGACACAGAGCGACACAGACAGAGACAGACAGACAGAGACATACAAAGAAAGAGAAAGACAGAGACAGACAGAGAGACAGACAGACACAGAGAAAGACGCAGAAACAGACCAAGAAACAGATACAGAAAGACAGGGAGAGACAGACAGAGACAGAAACAGATAAAGACAGACAGAGACATACAGTCACAGACAGAGACAGACAGACAGAGACAGTCTCAGACAGAGACAGACAGTCACAGACAGAGACAGTCAGTCACAGAGACAGACAGAGAGACAGAGACAGACAGAGAGACAGAGAAACAGACACAGAGAGACAGACAGACAGACAGTCAGACAGACAGAGACAAAGACAGAGAAAGACAGACACAAAAAGACATAGACAGACACAGAAAGGCAGACACAGACAGACAGACAAAGACAGAGACAGAGACAGACAGAGATAGACAGACTGAGAGACAAAGAGACAGACAGAGACAGCCAGACAGAGAGAAACAGACAGACACAGAAAGACAGAGAAGGACAAAGACAGAGACACAAACAGAGAAAGATAAAGAGACAGACAGAGACAGACAGAGAGACAGACAGAGAGAGGCAGACAGGCATAGACAAACACAGACACAGACAGACACAGAGACAGACAGACAGAAAGAGACAAAGACAGACAGAGACACAGACAAAGACAGAGACACAGACAGGGACAGACAGACAGACAAAGACAGAGACAGAGACAGGCAGACAGACAGACAGAGAAAAAGAGACCTACACAGAGAGCGACAGAATGAGACACAGAGCGACAGACCGAGAAAGTCAGCGACAGACCGAGACAGAGAGCGGCAGAGAGCGAGACAGAGAGCGAGACAGACAGACAGAGACATACAGAGACAGTCAGACAGACAGGGACAGACAGACAGAGACAGACCTAGACAGTCACAGAGAGTCAGACAGAGACAGACAGACAGAGTCACAGACAGAGACAGACAGTCACAGAGACAGACATAGAGACAGACGCAGACAGAGAGACAGAGACAGACAGAGAAAAACAGAGAAACAGACACAGAGAGACAGACAAAGACAGACAGACACAAAAAAACACAGACACAGAAAAGCAGACAGAGACAGACAGAGAAAGACAGACAGACAGACAGTCAGACAGACAGAGACAGACAGAGACAGTCAGACAGAGAGAGAGAAAGAGAGAAACAGACAAAGACACAGAAAGACAGAGAAGGACAAAGACAGAGACACAGACAGAGAAAGACAAAGAGACAGACAAAGACAGACAGAGAGAGACAAACAGAGAGAGACAGACAGACAGAGACAAACACAGAGACAGACAGACAGAAAGAGACAGAGACAAAGACAGACAGAGACACAGGCAAAGACAGAGACACAGACCGACAGACAAAGACAGAGACAGAGACAGGCAGACAGACAGAGACAGAGAAAAAGAGACCGAGACAGAGAGCGACAGAATGAGACACAGAGCGACAGACCAAGACAGAGCGACAGACCGAGATAGAGAGTGGCAGAGAGCGAGACAGTCAGACAGACAGAGACATACAGAGACAGTCAGACAGACAGGGACAGACAGACAGAAACAGTCACAGAGACAGTCAGACAGAGACAGACAGACAGAGACAGTCACAGACAAAGACAGACAGTCACAGAGACAGACAGAGAGACAGACGCAGACAAAGAGACAGAGACAGACAGAGAAAAACAGAGAAACAGACACAGAGAGACAGACAAAGACAGAGACATACAGAGACAGTCAGACAGACAGGGACAGACAGCCAGAGACAGACCTAGACAGTCACAGAGAGTCAGACAGAGACAGACAGACAGAGTCACAGACAGAGACAGACAGTCACAGAGACAGACATAGAGACAGACGCAGACAGAGAGACAGAGACAGACAGAGAAAAACAGAGAAACAGACACAGAGAGACAGACAAAGACAGACAGACACAAAAAAACACAGACACAGAAAAGCAGACAGAGACAGACAGAGAAAGACAGAGACAGACAGACAGTCAGACAGACAGAGACAGACAGAGACAGTCAGACAGAGAGAGAGAAAGAGAGAAACAGACAAAGACACAGACACAGAAAGACAGAGAAGGACAAAGACAGAGGCACAGACAGAGAAAGACAAAGAGACAGACAAAGACAGACAGAGAGAGACAAACAGAGAGAGACAGACAGACAGAGACAAACACAGAGACAGACAGACAGAAAGAGACAGAGACAAAGACAGACAGAGACACAGGCAAAGACAGAGACACAGACCGACAGACAAAGACAGAGACAGAGACAGGCAGACAGACAGAGACAGAGAAAAAGAGACCGAGACAGAGAGCGACAGAATGAGACACAGAGCGACAGACCAAGACAGAGCGACAGACCGAGATAGAGAGTGGCGGAGAGCGAGACAGTCAGACAGACAGAGACATACAGAGACAGTCAGACAGACAGGGACAGACAGACAGAAACAGTCACAGAGACAGTCAGACAGAGACAGACAGACAGAGACAGTCACAGACAAAGACAGACAGTCACAGAGACAGACAGAGAGACAGACGCAGACAAAGAGACAGAGACAGACAGAGAAAAACAGAGAAACAGACACAGAGAGACAGACAAAGACAGAGACATACAGACACAGAAAGACAGACACAGACAGACAAAGACAGAGACACAGACAGACAGACAGACAGACAGTCAGAGACAGAGACAGTCAGACAGACAGAGATAGACAGAGAGACAAACAGAGACAGTCAGATAGACAGAGAGAGACAGAAAAAGAAAGAGACAGACACAGACAGAGAAAGACAAAGACACAGACAGACAGAGACAGACAGAGAGACGGACAGAGAGAGACAAATAGACAGACAGAGACAAACACAGAGACAGACAGACACGGAGACAGACAGGCAGAAAGAGACAGAGACAAAGACAAACAGAGACACAGGCAAAGACAGAGACACAGACAGGGACAGACAGGGACAGACAGGGACAGAGACACAGACAGAGACAGACAGACAGGCAGACAAACAGAGAAAAACAGACCAAGACAGAGAGCGACAGAACGAGACACAGAGCGACAGACCAAGACAGAGCGACAGACCGAGAAAGAGAGCGACAGACCGAGACAGAGAGAGACAGAGAGCGAGACAGACAGACAGACGGACAAATTGCCAGACTGAGACAGAGAAAGACAGAGACAGAGACTGTCAGACAGACAGAGACAGACAGACGCAGACAGACGCAGAGAAAGACGCAGAGACAGACCAAGAAACAGATAGAGAAAGACAGAGACAGGCAGACAGAGACAGACAGAGACAGACACAGACAGACACAGAGAGACAGAGACAAACCCAGAGACAGACAGACACAGAGAGACAGAGACAGATACAGACAGACAGACACAGGCAGACAGACAGAGACAGAGAGATACAGACAGAGACAGACAGACACACACAGAGACAGGCAGACAGACAGAGACAGAGAGATACAGACAGAGACAGAGAGATACAGACAGAGACAGACAGATACAGACAGATACAGAAAGAGACAGAAACAGACAGAAACAGACAGAGACAGTCACAGATAGAGACAGTCAGACAGACAGAGACCTTCAGACAGACATAGAGAGTCAGTAAGACATAGATGGATTTAGACAGAGACAGACAGAGAGACAGACAGACAGAGACAGGCAGACAGAGACACAGACATACAGAGACAGTCAGATAGACAGACAGAGACAGACACAGACAAAGAGAAACAGACAGACAGTCACAGACAGAGACAGTCAGACAGAGACATTCAGACAGAGAGTCAAACAGAGACAGTCGGACAGACAGAGACAGAGAGACAGAGACAGACAGAAAGTCAGACAGACAGAGACAGAAAGACAGGCAGGCACAAACAGACAGAGAAAGACACAGAGACGGAGACAGACGGACACAGACAGAGACAGTCTCAGACAGAGACAGTCAGACAGACTGAGACAGTAAGATAGAGACAGACAGAGATAGACATACAGAAAAAAGACTGAGACAGATGCAGACAGAGACAGAGAGACAGACAGATACTGCGAGACAGACACAGAGAGACAGAGACAGACACAGACAGACAGAGGCAAACAGAGAGAGACAGACAGAGACAAATCCAGAGAGAGACAGACACAAACAAAGACAGACAGAGATAGACAGACAGACACAGAGAGACAGAAAGAGACAGATACAGACAGAGACAGGCAGACAGACAGAGAGACAGACAGACACAGAGAGACAGAGACAGACACAGACAGAGAGAGGCAGACAGACAGAGACAAACCCAGAGACAGACACAGAGAGACAGGCAGAGACAGATACAGACAGTGCCACACACAGACACAGACAGACAGACAGAGACAGGCAGACAGAGACAGACAGACACAGAAAGACAGACAGAGACTGAGAGAGACAGACAGAGATAGACATACAGAAAAAAATAGACTGAGACAGAGAGCGACAGACCGAGACAGAGAGCGACAGACCAAGACAGGGAGCGACAGAGCGAGACAGAGAGCGAGACAAACAGACAGCCAGATATAGAGAAGCGAGACAGACAGAGAGAGACAGAGAGAAACAGATAGACAGAGACAGAGAGAGACAGACTGAGACAGCCAGACAGAGACAAACCCAGAGACAGACAGACACGGAGAGACAGACAGGCAGAGAGAAACAGAGAAAAACAGATAGACAGAGACAGAGAGAGACAGACAGAGACAATCCCAGAGACAGACAGACAGAGACATACAGAGACAGACAAAGACAGACAGAGACATTCAGACAGACAGACAGATAAAGACAGATACAGACAGAGAGACATTCAGATACAGCGAGACAGACACAGATAGACAGACAGACAAACCCAGAGACAGACAGAGACAGACAGAGATAGACAGACAGACAGAGATAGACAGACAGACACAGAGAGACAGACAGAGACAGACAGACAGATACAGCTAGACAGACGCAGAGAGACAGAGGCAGACACAGACAGAGAGAGGCAGACAGACAGAGACAAACCCAGAGACAGACAGAGACAGACACAGAGAGACAGGCAGAGACAGATACAGACAGTGCCACACACAGACACAGACAGACAGACAGAGACAGGCAGACAGAGACAGACAGACACAGAAAGACAGACAGAGACTGAGAGAGACAGACAGAGATAGACATACAGGAAAAAATAGACTGAGACAGAGAGCGACAGACCGAGACAGAGAGCGACAGACCAAGACAGGGAGCGACAGAGCGAGACAGAGAGCGAGACAAACAGACAGCCAGATATACAGAAGCGAGACAGACAGAGAGAGACAGAGAGAAACAGATAGACAGAGACAGAGAGAGACAGACTGAGACAGCCAGACAGAGATAAACCCAGAGACAGACAGACACGGAGAGACAGACAGGCAGAGAGAAACAGAGAGAAACAGATAGACAGAGACAGAGAGAGACAGACAGAGACAATCCCAGAGACAGACAGACAGAGACATACAGAGACAGACAAAGACAGAGACATTCAGACAGACAGACAGATAAAGACAAATACAGACAGAGAGACATTCAGATACAGCGAGACAGACACAGAGAGACAGACAGACAAACCCAGAGACAGACAGAGACAGACAGAGATAGACAGACAGACACAGAGAGACAGACAGAGACAGACAGACAGATACAGCTAGACAGACGCAGAGAGACAGAGGCAGACACAGACAGAGAGAGGCAGACAGACAGAGAAAGACAGAGAAAGACACAGACAGACAGAGACAGACAGACAGGCACAGAGAGACAGGCAGAGACAGATACAGACAGAGACAGATACAGACAGTGCCAGATACAGACAGACACACACAGACAGAGACAGAGAGACAGACAGAGACAGATACAGACAGACAGATACAAAAAAGACTGACAGAGACTGACAGGTACAGACAGAGACAGATACAGACAGAGACAGATACTGGCAGAGACAGACAGAGACAGGCACAGACAAAGACAGTCTCAGACACAGTCAGACAGACAGTGACAGAGAGACAGAGAGACAGACAGACAGAGACAGTCACAGACAGAGACAGTCAGACAGATAGAGACATTTAGACAGACAGAGAGAGTCAGAGACAATCAGACAAACAGAGACAGAGAGACAGACAGAGACAGTCAGACAGACAGATACAGAGACAGACAGACAGACACAGACAGAGACAGTCAGACAGACAGAGACAGAAAGACAGACACAGAAAGAGACAGACAAAGACAGAGACACAGACAGAGAAAGACAAAGAGACAGACAAAGACAGACAGAGAGAGACAAACAGAGAGAGACAGACAGACAGAGACAAACACAGAGACAGACAGACACAGAGACAGACAGACAGAAAGAGACAGAGACAAAGACAGACAGAGACACAGGCAAAGACAGAGACACAGACCGACAGACAAAGACAGAGACAGGCAGACAGACAGACAGAGACAGACAGAGAAAAAGAGACCGAGACAGAGAGCGACAGAATGAGACACAGAGCGACAGACCAAGACAGAGCGACAGACCGAGACAGAGAGTGGCAGAGGGCGAGACAGAGAGCGAGACAGACAGACAGAGACAGACAGAGACAGTCAGACAGACAGGGACAGACAGACAGAAACAGTCACAGACAGAGACAGTCAGACAGAGACAGACAGACAGAGACAGTCACAGACAAAGACAGACAGTCACAGAGACAGACAGAGAGACAGAGACAGAGAAAAACAGAGAAACAGACACAGAGAGACAGACAAAGACAGAGACATACAGACACAGAAAGACAGAGACAGACAGACACAGAAAGACAGACGTAGACAGACAAAGACAGAGACACAGACAGAGACAGACAGACAGACAGTCAGAGACAGAGACAGTCAGACAGACAGAGATAGACAGAGAGACAAACAGAGACAGTCAGATAGACAGAGAGAGACAGAAAAAGAAAGAGAGACAAAGACAGAGAAAGACAGAGACACAGACAGAGAAAGACAAAGACACAGACAGACAGAGAGACGGACAGAGAGAGACAAATAGACAGACAGAGACAAACACAGATGTGAGGGTATATGTATATATTGCCAAATGTTTTTTATGCTTTATACCTATATGCAAGTTCTATTCAATTCCAAATGAGAAAAAACTTATATGTCGCCTTACATCAGATATTCCAAAGGCCTTGCAAGGCGAAGACAAAATGTATCTTGAACAAAATGTATTTTAAACACAGCAAAGAAGAATCGGACGAAGGATGCGTACTTGGCTGTTTTCCCGGAGGCGCCAGTAGCAAGATAACAACTGTTCAACTATGCATCTGAACTTTCACTGTCTCAGGCCGGAAATCCGGACTTCCCATATATGGTTATGAGCCCATCACTTATTCCTGGTGATGGGACAAAAGGGTATAAGATCTCATGTAATCTGTAATAAAGGAGAGCGCAGTCATGTCCCGTGTGAGGAACTATACCAGACCTCCGTGTGTGGTGTCTCTTCTTACCGCCGGCAGCGGGGCAAGTGGGGTGGGCCTGATTGGTGCTGTACTTAGAATTTTACCCTGACAATTTGGCGCCCAAACGTGGGGCGGTAAAACACTGGAGCTTACAACACATTCCACCCGTATCCACGCCACGGAGAAGCCGTCCTGCTGCAAACCGAGCCTGATCAACTCACAGAACTCCAGGTAAGACCAGCATATATTTATGTTGTGTTTTACGCTGAGAGTCTTGCAGCGGGACTGACTATCTGTGGTTTGTGACCGGACGGGTTGGGTTAAGAGTTCTACACAGTAACTCGTGTGGGCTTCGGGTTTGCCGTCATGGACCACTGACCGTGATATGCGCACCAATCGCTCACCCAGGGACTAGTCTGTAGTCTATTTGTACTTTGAAGTCCATGGTGTTTTAACGATAGTGAAGGTTGTTTGTTGTATTTAGTCTCACAAGAGAAGGGACCCTCGGTTGTTTTTCCAGTATATAAGGGACTAACAATTTGAAAATTAAGAAGGATGCATGCTGAGAGGGATGCCTTTTGTGAGACAGGTTTCATAAGAGAAGGGACCCTTGGTTGTTTTTCCAGTATATAAGGGGCTAACAATTTGAAAATTAAGAGGGATGCATTTTATGAGACAGGCTTCATAGGAGAAGGGACTCTCGGTTGTTTTGCCTTATATATGGGGCTAACGATTTGATTTCAGAGAGATGCATTCTGTGAGGCTGGTTCCATAGGAGAAGGGACCCTCGGTTGTTTTGCCGGTATATAAGGGGCTGACAATTTGAAAATTAAGAGGGATGCATTCTATGGAGCGTGTTATTATTATCATTGTTGTTCTAATATGCGTAAGATCTTATTAAAGAAGATAGAGCCCCTCAAGGGCTGCCGCCGTGCGGATCAATTGATGGCGGAGAGACAAGAGTTCCAATCTGTAAACTGTATGAAAACTCTAATGAAAATGTGTGACATCGACCCGCACGGTAGATTACAGCATGGTGTCTGGGAGGAGGTCTTTAGGACCAAGAGGCGCCTTGAAAGACCAAGGTTTGCTAGAAAGTGCTGGAGGAGGAGGGGAGAGAGAGACAGTCAGAGAAAGTTAAGTATATACACATTATTTGTTTAAGAAAGTATCCGTAAGTGAAATGTTGAAAAGTACAGTAAGTGATCAAGAGGGTGTCAGGAGAGTGTCTATTGAAGGTTATATTGACAGTTAGGTAGGGAGAAAGTGCTGAAGGAACAAGCAAAGTCGAGAAGAAAGTTACAATGCATGTGATTTGTTGGCAGAGAGAGAGAGGAAAATGTGTATAATACAAGATAGATAATAGATATATATGTGTGTATATATGTATATACTGTATGTGCAAACGGTTAACTGAGCTTGCTTTTAGAAGAGAAGGTTTTGTTGACATGTAGCTGCAGTCTGTGTAAGCTTTTCAAGGTCAAGAAGATAACAAAGCGAGAGAAAATGCAATAATAACCCTGGATAATATCTTTGCTTGCTGTAAAGGAATGAAGGCTTGAAATGAATTTAATTAATTATACTGTCTTAGTAGGCAGGAAATATAGCAATTTCTAAGGTATATTCTTACTTATACAGGGGTTGAAAATGAAGAACATGTTGCGCTGTATTTATGAGTTCAAATGCAGGGCTGTGCAGTCAGTGAATGCATATTCAGAGATTTATTTTGAAAAGGTGGGGGCTTTCAGACTTGACTCAAACTCAGGGTCACAGAAACTAAAACACTTCAGCGTTTAATACAGCATATAATAGCTTAAGTAGATAAGAAAGATAGAATGTCTCAGCAAACTTTTCCCCATAATTTGTCAAAAATAGCGCTCATTCACAATCTCATCTCAATAGAATCATGTACACTACCGTTCAAAAGTTTGGGGTCACATTGAAATGTCCTTATTTTTGAAGGAAAAGCACTGTACTTTTCAATGAAGATAACTTTAAACTAGTCCTAACTTTAAACAAATGCACTCTATACATTGCTAATGTGGTAAATGACTATTCTAGCTGCAAATGTCTGTTTTTTTGTGCAAAATCTACAAAGGTGAATAGAGGCCCATTTCCAGCTACTATCACTCCAGTGTTCTAATGGTACAATGTGTTTGCTCATTGGCTCAGAAGGCTAATTGATGATTAGAAAACCCTTGTGCAATCATGTTCACACATCTGAAAACAGTCTAGCTCGTTACAGAAGCTACAAAACTGACCTTCCTGTGAGCAGATTGAGTTTCTGGAGCATCACATTTGTGGGGTCAATTAAACGCTCAAAATGGCCAGAAAAAGAGAATTTTCATCTGAAACTCGACAGTCTATTCTTGTTCTTAGAAATGAAGGCTATTCCATGCGAGAAATTGCTAGGAAATTGAAGATTTCCTACAACGGTGTGTACTACTCCCTTCAGAGGACAGCACAAACAGGCTCTAACCAGAGTAGAAAAAGAAGTGGGAGGCCGCGTTGCACAACTAAGCAAGAAGATAAGCACATTAGAGTCTCTAGTTTGAGAAACAGACGCCTCACAGGTACCCAACTGGCATCTTCATTAAATAGTACCCGCAAAACACCAGTGTCAACATCTGCAGTGAAGAGGCGGCTGCGGGATTTTGGGCTTCAGGGCAGAGTGGCAAAGAAAAAGCCATATCTGAGACTGGCCAATAAAAGAAAAAGATTAAGATGGGCAAAAGAACACAGACATTGGACAGAGGAAGACTGGAAAAAAGTGTTGTGGACGGATGAATCCAAGTTTGAGGTGTTTGGATCACAAAGAAGAACGTTTGTGAGACGCAGAACAAATGAAAAGATGCTGGAAGAATGCCTGACGCCATCTGTTAAGCATGGTGGAGGTAATGTGATGGTCTGGGGTTGCTTTGGTGCTGGTAAGGTGGGAGATTTGTACAGGGTAAAAGGGATTCTGAATAAGGAAGGCTATCACTCCATTTTGCAACGCCATGCCATACCCAGTGGACAGCGCTTGATTGGAACCAATTTCATCCTACAACAGGACAATGACCCTAAACACACCTCCAAATTGTGCAAGAACTATTTACAGCAGAAGCAGGCAGCTGGTATTCTATCGGTAATGGAGTGGCCAGCGCAGTCACCAGATCTGAACCCCATTGAGCTGTTGTGGGAGCAGCTTGACCGTATGGTACGCCAGAAGTGCCCATCCAACCAATCCAACTTGTGGGAGATGCTTCTAGAAGCGTGGGGTGCAATTTCTCAAGCTTACCTCAACAAATTAACAGCTAGAATGTCAAAGGTGTGCAATGCTGTAATTGCTGCAAAAGGAGGATTCTTTGACGAAAGCAAAGTTTGATGTAAAAACAATGTTATTTCAAATGCAAATCATTATTTCTAACCTTGTCAATGTCTTGACTCTATTTTCTATTCATTTCACAACGCACGGTGGTGAATAAGTGTGACTTTTCATGGAAAACACAAAATTGTTTGGGTGACCCCAAACTTTTGAACGGTAGTGTACTTTATAACATTATAGCACTCACCTCAATGTTTTTCAACTGATGTATGTATGTTTGTCAAACTTTTTTTTTGTCTGTGCATCTGTATGTACTGGTACACCTTCAATGAGGGGTGACGGAGCAAACTTGAGCGCATGGATGGGGGAAAGTTAGTGACCCGTGTTTAGGCTGTGATGCAGATATTGACTGGGGATAAAAGTTCCTCCCCATGCATAAGATTTAACTTGTTTGAGATGTGGATGCTTAGACTGTATAGCTGAAATTAAGCTGAGAAGAAAGACGCAAGCAGCCAATATCGAAGGGGTGGAGCTAGATGATGTAAAAGTACGTAATGTGTTTCATCCCTCTTCTCGACAAGGGAGGGGGTGAGAATCTTGAGCAGCTAGTAAAAGTTTTTGTTTTGTTTTTTCTCCTGTCTCAAATTTGATGACATTGCAGGCAGGAACAGACTAATAATGAATTTGCTTAAAGGGATATCACATTTCCAATATTAATAGATGTTTGTAGATTATTCTGCCCCGATGTAACTCATGTCTCTGTTATTGGTGCTAACATCTTACAGGCCTTATCTGCATCCATCAAATCTTTTTATAATGTTGTACTACCTAAGGGCGCCCACCCACTGGCGTTTTTTTTTCCTTTGCGTTTTGCGTTTTTTCTCAAGAGCAATTAGTTTTGAATGTGTTCCTGTCCACTGGCGTTTTTTTTTTCGGTCCGTTGCGTTTTTTAACATAGGAACTGTCAGTTGCATGTGTGTCCTTATTTTTCTCGTAATGCACCCATGAATGTCAATGGAAATGGCGCGAAAAAGCTGCGAAAATGCCGCGAAAACGCCGCAAAAAACGCCGCCAAAAACGCGCCAAAAATGCGCCGAAAACGCTGCGTTTTTCACGCACGGAAATCGCAAACGCCAGTGGGTGGGCGCCCTAAAACCCGGCTACTATTCTTCCAATTGAGTACCCTGGTTTAAAGGGGGGAGGAGAAGGCATAGGTGATCTAGGTATTGCAAATCAGCCATTTTAAAAAAATTTTTGCAAGCCATTTTTAAATTTTTAAATTTTTTGCAACAAGATTCTGATCTATTTGAAATAGAATACCAGCCTAATTGTCTAGCATTGATGCAACAAGAAAATTTAAGTTTTAAAAAGTTACTGAAAGTCCTTGTTAACAATGCATATTTGGAGTTGTTTTTTATAGATGGTACCCAGGGTGATTGACAACTCCACTCCGGTTATGCAGGGGTTACACAACAAGATGTCCTAAAAAGCAGAATGCCTCCGCATGTGGCAGTACAAGAAGTGGAACTAAAAGGCCCTCACTGAGGCGTGTAGAGTGGCCACAGGTAAGACGGCAAACATTTACACTGACTCCCGGTATGCATTTGGCATAGCTCATGATTACGGCCCAACATGGAAGGCCAGACAGTTTTTTACCTCAGCAGGACAGCCAATTGAGAATGATGCAGCGGTGCAGAGTCTCACGGAGGCTCTACTTCTACCTGACAAAGTGGAAAGCTCACACCAATTCCTACACCAGAGAAGCAAGAGGCAACGCCATCACAGGCCACACAGTAAAGGCAGTGGCCCTCAAGCCGTGGAAGAAAAGAAGAAAATAAGAATTTAATAAAAACTTGGACTTTGATAAAAACTTGGACTTTGATAAAAACTTGGACTTTGATATGAACTTGGACTTTGATATGAACTTGGACTTTGATATGAATTTGGACTTTGATAAAAACTTTGGACTTTGATAAAAAATTTGGACTTTGATAGGCTAAAGACTTTACAGTTACAAGCCAGTAAGGAAGAAAAAGACAAATGGACTAAAAAGGGGCGATGTATGGCGAACAGTCAACAGCACTTGCCTACCACGGTCCCTGTGCCCCATGATGGCCCAGCTGACGCACGAAAAGACGCACCTCTCAAAGCAGCAATGATGACGATGCTTGAACGAGGACGGGTGGCTCCTGGGTTTTCTGTAGCTGCTGCATCATTTGTCCAGTTTTGCATGATCTTTGCCGTAAAGCAACAGGGCAGAAGTAAATTTGCCACATCACACTTGCCTAGACCACTCTACCCACTTCAGGGATTGCAAATTGGCTACACTCAGCTCCTACTTGTTGGGAAGTATGAATATGTGCTTGTTGTTGTTGATTTCTTTTCAGGTTGGAGAGACCTACTCTGTTACCAAAGTAAATAAGCAGGTATCCGCACAGAAGTTCATGAATGAGGTGATCTGCAGATATGGAGCACCGGAAGTGATTGAGTCAAACAAAGGTACACACTTCACAGGTGAAATAATGCAACACATCATGTCTGCTTTAGGTATATTCCAGGCTTTTCACACACCCTACCATCCGCAGAGTAGTGGGAAAGTAGATACAAAAGACAATAGAGGAAATGGGCAAATTTTGAATTGAGTGTCTTCCATTAGTTTTTTTCTTTTCTCCGGAGGATACATGCCACAGTAGCTGAGTTTGGGGAATGATTTTCTTGTTAATTTTGTCATAGGTCTCTCCAAGGAATTGTCAATAATGCATTCTGTAGTCTCTCCCAGGTCCTACAGATGAGTGTCACAATCTAAAACCAGGTGACAGGGTCTATGTAATAAAGTTTGAGAGAGAAACCCGGTTTGAATGTCCTTACCAGATGTTGCTTACCACCCCAACTGCAGTCAAGCTTGAAAGAAAGCCCACTTGGATCCACACTTCGCACTGAAAGAGCTCATGATCCTGCATATCCTTTACATGCTATAATGTGGTACAATTCCTCTAATACACACCTTGGACTACTGTACACTAGCCCCCTGTTTCAGAACAAATTAATACAATCGAATGTGCAATATGAAGAGTACACTGAGGGTGAGAATCCAACACCGCATCGTGCTAAGAGAGACGTTGACACTCAAGGTGGTAACTTTGATCCACATGTATACATAGATGCAATAGGAGTGCCAAGGGGGGTGCCAGATGAATTTAATTTTAGAGATCAGGTTAAAGCAGGTTTTGAGTCCTTTTTTTGCTATTGTCACTGTTAATAATAATGTAGATTGGATGAATTATATCTATTACAATCAGCAGAGGTTTGTAAACTACACCAGAGATGCTTTGCAAGGGTTAGCTGACCAGTTAGGGCCCACTGCATCCATGGCGTTCCAAAATAGAGTAGCCCTGGATATGGTTTTAGCAGAAAGAGGTGGGGTATGTAATTTCATGTATGTGTATTTTCCCTTTGATCAAAAAGAGTATGAGTAAGGGACTGGATAATATGACACCAACGTTTCCCTTGTTTGAAAAAGATGAAGAGCCAGTTCCGATAATGCCAACCACTACATTACCAGAAGAATGGAGAAATGTACTAGTACTGCGCCACCCCGGTCTCATAAGATGGACTGTCAGTGGAATTCCCATTTGCCTAGGGATAGTGCAGAAGACCTTAGGTTCCGGCGAGGGCACACCTTGTGGGGTGTTAACTCGTACAGATAGGGTATGGATGCCCGGAAATAAGCCCAGGGAATCCATGGCCTCCTTCTGAGGTGAGGTAGGGATCCCCCTCCTAGGAGTAGAGCCTTATGGGCAGTGGAGAAACCCTGACGCAAGGGAGAGACGACCAAGGAAGAGTGCAAGGCCTGGTACTTGATCTCCATATAAGTTTTTAGGGGGGTTTGTGAGGGTATATGTATATATTGCCAAATGTTTTTTATGCTTTATACCTATATGCAAGTTCTATTCAATTCCAAATGAGAAAAAACTTATATGTCGCCTTACATCAGATATTCCAAAGGTCTTGCAAGGCGAAGACAAAATGTATCTTGAACAAAATGTATTTTAAACACAGCAAAGAAGAATCGGACGAAGGACGCGTACTTGGCTGTTTTCCCGGAGGCGCCAGTAGCAAGATAACAACTGTTCAACTATGCATCTGAACTTTCACTGTCTCAGGCCGGAAATCCGGACTTCCCATATATGGTTATGAGCCCATCACCCATTCCTGGTGATGGGACAAAAGAGTATAAGATCTGATGTAATCTGTAATAAAGGAGAGCGCAGTCATGTCCCGTGTGAGGAACTATACCAGACCTCCGTGTGTGGTGTCTCTTCTTACCGCCGGCAGCGGGGCAAGTGGGGTGGGCCTGATTGGTGCTGTACTTAGAATTTTACCCTGACACAGAGACAGACAGACACAGAGACAGACAGACAAAGAGACAGAGACAGACAAAGACAAACAGAGACACAGGCAAAGACAGAGACACAGACAGGGACAGACAGGGACAGACAGGGACAGAGACACAGACAGAGACAGACAGACAGGCAGACAAACAGAGAAAAACAGACCAAGGCAGAGAGCGACAGAACGAGACACAGAGCGACAGACCAAGACAGAGCGACAGACCGAGAAAGAGAGCGACAGACCGAGACAGAGAGCGGCAGAGAGCGAGACAGACAGACAGACGGACAAATTGCCAGACTGAGACAGAGAAAGACAGACAGAGACAGAGACTGTCAGACAGACAGAGACAGACAGACGCAGAGAGACACAGAGAAAGATGCAGAGACAGACCAAGAAACAGATAGAGAAAGACAGAGACAGGCAGACAGAGACAGACAGAGACAGACAAAGACAGACACAGACAGACACAGACAGACACAGACAGAGACAAACCCAGAGACAGATAGACACAGAGAGACAGAGACAGATACAGACAGACACACACAGAGACAGGCAGACAGACAGAGACAGAGAGATACAGACAGAGACAGACAGACACACACAGAGACAGGCAGACAGACAGAGACAGAGAGATACAGACAGAGACAGAGAGATACAGACAGAGACAGACAGATACAGACAGATACAGAAAGAGACAGAGACAGACAGACAGACAGAGACAAACAGACAGACAGAGACAGACGCAAACAGACAGAGACAGTCACAGATAGAGACAGTCAGACAGACAGAGACCTTCAGACAGACATAGAGAGTCAGTAAGACATAGATGGATTTAGACAGAGACAGACAGAGAGACAGAAAGACAGAGACAGGCAGACAGAGACACAGACATACAGAGACAGTCAGATAGACAGACAGAGACAGACACAGAGACAGAAACAGACAGACAGTCACAGACAGAGACAGTCAGACAGAGACATTCAGACAGAGAGTCAAACAGAGACAGTCGGACAGACAGAGACAGAGAGACAGAGACAGACAGAAAGTCAGACAGACAGAGACAGAAAGACAGGCAGGCACAAACAGACAGAGAAAGACACAGAGACAGAGACGGAGACAGACGGACACAGACAGACAGTCTCAGACAGAGACAGTCAGACAGACTGAGACAGTAAGACAGAGACAGACAGAGACAGACAGACAGAGATAGACATACAGAAAAAAGACTGAGACAGATACAGAGAGACAGACAGATACTGCGAGACAGACACAGAGAGACAGAGACAGACACAGACAGACAGAGGCAAACAGAGAGAGACAGACAGAGACAAACAAAGACAGACAGAGATAGACAGACAGACACAGAGAGACAGAAAGAGACAGATACAGACAGAGACAGGCAGACAGAGACAGAGAGACAGACAGACACAGAGAGACAGAGACAGACACAGACAGAGAGAGGCAGACAGACAGACAGAGACAAACCCAGAGACAGACAGACACAGACACAGAGACAGGCAGAGACAGATACAGACAGTGCCACACACAGACACAGACAGACAGACAGAGACAGGCAGACAGAGACAGACAGACACAGAAAGACAGACAGAGACAGAGAGAGTCAGATAGACAGAGACAGTCAGACAGATAGAGACAGACCGGGACAAACAGACAGCCAGAAGGACAGAAAGAGACAGAGAGCGACAGACCAAGACAGGGAGCGACAGAGCGTGACAGAGAGCGAGACAAACAGACAGCCAGATATACAGAAGCGAGACAGACAGAGAGAGACAGAGAGAAACAGATAGACAGAGACAGAGAGAGACAGACTGAGACAGCCAGACAGAGACAAACCCAGAGACAGACAGACACGGAGAGACAGACAGAGAGAAACAGAGAGAAACAGATAGACAGAGACAGAGAGAGACAGACAGAGACAATCCCAGAGACAGACAGACAGAGACATACAGAGACAGACAAAGACAGACAGAGACATTCAGACAGACAGACAGACAGATAAAGACAGATACAGAAATAGAGACATTCAGATACAGCGAGACAGACACAGAGAGACAGAGACAGACAAAGACAGACAGAGGCAAACAGAGAGAGACAGACAGACAAACCCAGAGACAGACAGAGACAGACAGAGATAGACAGACAGAGATAGACAGACAGACACAGAGAGACAGACAGAGACAGACAGACAGATACAGCGAGACAGACGCAGAGAGACAGAGGCAGACACAGACAGAGAGAGGCAGACAGACAGAGAAAGACTGAGAAAGACACAGACAGACAGACAGACACACACAGACAGAGACAGAGAGACAGACAGAGACAGATACAGACAGACAGACACAAAAAAGACTGACAGAGACTAACAGAGACTGACAGAGACAGACAGAGACAGACAGAGACAGATACAGACAGAGACAGATACAGACAGAGACAGATACAGGCAGAGACAGACAGAGACAGACACAGACAAAGACAGTCTCAGACACAGTCAGACAGACAGTGACAGAGAGACAGAGAGAGACAGACACAGACAGACAGTCACAGACAGAGACAGTCAGACAGATAGAGACATTTAGACGGACAGAGAGAGTCAGAGACAGTCAGACAAACAGAGACAGAGAGACAGACAGAGACAGACACAGAGACAGTCAGACAGACACAGACAGATACAGACAGAGACAGACACAGACAGACACAGACAGAGACAGTCAGACAGACAGAGACAGAAAGACAGACATAGAAAGAGACAGACAGAGACAGTCAGACAGAGGCAGATACAGACAGAGAGACAGGGACAGTCACAGACAGAGACAGTCAGACTAACAGAGACAGACAGAGAGAAACAGACAGAAACAGACAGAGACAGAGAACAGACAGGCACAGACAGAGACAGACACAGAAAGAGACAGTCTAAGACAAACACACAGAGACAGACAAAGACAGGGAGATAGATAATGACAGACTGAGACAGAGAGAGACAGACGGGGACAGACAGTCACAGACAGAGACAGTCAGACAGACATTCTTAGACACAGACAGTCAGACAGACAGAGACAGACACAGACAGACAGACAGTCTCAGACACAGACAGTCAGACAGAGACAGACACAGGCAAAGACAGTCAAACAGAGACAGACAGACTGACAGAGACAGACACAGACAGTCACAGACAGAGACAGTCAGACAGAGACAGACAGACAGTCTCAGACATAGACAGTCAGACAGACAGAGACAGATACAGACAGAGACAGAGAGACAGTCAGAGACAGACGGAATCAGACAAAGACAGTCAGACAGAGACACACACAGACAGAGACAGTCAAACAGACAAAGACACAGACAGTCACAGACAGAGACAGTCAGACAGAGACAGACAGAGATACAGACACCGACAGACACAGAAAAGACAGTCTCAGATACAGACAATCAGACAGACAGTGACAGAGAGATAGACAGAGACAGACTGACAGAGAGAGTCAGACAGACAGAGAGAGTCAGAGACAGAGACAGACAATGACAGTCAGGCAGATGGAGACAGAGAGACAGACAGAGACAGTCAGACAGAGAGACGGTTGAAGACAGACAGACACAGACAGACAGAGAAAGACACAGAGACAGACAAACAGAGACAGACAAACAGAGACAGTCAGACGGAGAGTCAGATAGACAGAGACAGACAAAGACAGACACAGACAGAGACAGACATACAGAGAGAAACAGACAGACACAGAAAGACAGAGACAGTCAGACAGAGACAGAAAGAGACAGAGAAACAGACAGAGACAGACACAGACAGAGAGAGTCTCAGACAGAGACAGTCAGACAGAGACAAAGACAGAGAGACAGACAGAGACAGTCAGATAGATAGTGACAGAACGACAGAGATAGACACAGACAGACAGAGACAGACAGACAGGCACAGAGAGACAGGCAGAGACAGATACAGACAGAGACAGATACAGACAGTGCCAGATACAGACAGAGACAGACAGACACACACAGACAGGGACAGAGAGACAGACATAGACAGATACAGACAGACACAAAAGAGACTGACAGAGACAGATACAGACAGAGACAGATACAGGCAGAGAGAGACAGAGAGACAGACACAGACAAAGACAGTCTCAGACACATTTAGACAGACACAGACAGTCAGACAGACAGTGACAGAGAGACAGAGAGAGACAGACACAGACAGAGACAGTCACAGACAGAGACAGTCAGACAGATAGAGACATTTAGACAGACAGAGCAGGTCAGAGACAGTCAGACAAACAGAGACAGAGAGACAGACAGAGACAGACACAGAGACAGACAGACACAGACAGAGACAGACAGACACAGCCAGAGACAGACAGATAAAGACAGAGACAGACAGAGACAGACACAGACAGACAGACAGAGACAGTCAGACAGACAGAGACAGACAGATACAGACACAGAAAGAGACAGACAGAGACAGTCAGACAGAGACAGACAAAGTCAGAGAGACAGACAGTCACAGAGAGACAGACAGAGGCAGATACAGACAGAGAGACAGACAGTCACAGAGAGACAGACAGAGGCAGATACAGACAGAGAGACACACAGTGACAGAGAGACAGACAGAGAGAAACAGACAGAAACAGACAGAGACAGAGAACAGACAGACACAGACAGAGACAGACACAGAAAGAGACAGTCTAAGACAGAGACAGTGAGACAGATTGGGATAATCAGACAGAGACAGACAAAGACAGGGAGATAGACAATGACAGACTGAGACAGAGAGAGACAGACGGGGACAGTCACAGACAGAGAGAGACAGAGAGAGACAGAGATAACCAGATAGAAACAGAAAGAAACAGATCGACAGAGACAGAGACAAACGCAGAAACAGATACAGACAGAGACAGATACAGACAGAGACAGATACAGACTGAGACAGATACAGACTGAGACTGATACAGACTGAGACAGGCAGACAGAGGCAGAGAGACAGAGATAGTCAGACAGACAGAGACAGACAGAATCAGACAAAGACAGTCAGACAGAAAGACAGAGACAGTCAGAAAGACAGACAGACACAGACAGTCACAGACAGAAACAGTCAGACAGAGACAGACAGACATACAGACACCGACAGACACAGAAAAGACAGTCTCAGATACAATCAGACAGAGACAGGCAAAGAGACAGACAGAGACAGACAGAGAGAGTCAGACAGACAGAGAGAGTCAGAGACAGACAATGGCAGTCAGGCAGATGGAGACAGAGAGACAGACAGAGACAGTCAGACCGACAGAGAGACGGTCGAAGACAGACAGACACAGACAGACAGAGAAAGACACAGAGAGAGACAGACAGAGACAGTCAGACAGACAGAGAGACGGTCGAAGACAGACAGACAGAGAAAGACACAGAGACAGACAAACAGAGACAGTCAGACGGAGAGTCAGGTAGACAGAGACAGACACAGACAGAGACAGACACAGACAGAGAGAAACAGACAGACACAGAAAGACAGAGACAGTCAGACAGAGACAGAAAGAGACAGAGAAACAGACAGAGACAGACACAGGCAGAGAGAGTCTCAGACAGAGACAAAGACAGAGAGACAGACAGAGACAGAGACAGAAAGAGACAGACAGGGACATTCAGACAGAGAGAGTTAGACATACAGAGACAGTCAGACTGACAGACAGAGACAGTCAGATAGATAGTGACAGAACTACAGAGATAGACAGAGCGAGACAGACAGAAAAAAACAGACCGAGACAGAGAGCGACAGAGCGAGACAGAGCGTGAGACAGATAGCGAGACAGACACAGACAGACAGACAGAAACAGAGAGAGAGAGACAAAGACAAACCCAGAGACAGACAGACACAGAGAGACAGACAGACAGAGACAGACAAAGACGGAGACAGACAGACACAGAGAGACAGACAGAGACATATACTGACACACACAGAGACAGGGAGACAGACCGGGACAGATACAGACAGACAGACACAGAGAGACAGACACAGAAAAACAGACAGAGAGATACAGACAGAGACAGTCAGACAGACATTCTTAGACAGACAGTCAGACAGACAGAGACAGACACAGACAGATAGACAGTCTCAGACACAGACAGTCAGACAGAGACAGACACAGGCAAAGACAGTCTCAGACACAGACAGTCAGAAAGACAGAGACATTCTAACAGACAGAGAGAGTCAGACAGACAGAGACAGAAACACAGAGACGGACACAGACAGAGACAGGCAGAGACAGTCAGGCATAGACAGGCAGAGAGAGACACAGACAGACAGAGACAGACAGAGACCGTCACAGACAGAGACAGTCAGTCAAACAGAGACAGACAGACTGACAGACACAGACACAGACAGTCACAGACAGAGACAGTCAGACAGAGAGAGACAGACAGTCTCAGAAATAGACAGTCAGACAGACAGAGAGACAGACACAGACAGAGACAGTCACAGAAAGAGACAGTCAGACAGACAGAGAGAGTCAGACAGAGACAGTCAGAGACAAAGACAGACAGAGACAGACATTGACAGACAAAGACAGAGAGACAGAGACAGACAGAGACACACAGTGACAATCAGACAGACAGAGAAAAAGAGACAGACAGAGACAGACAGACACAGACAGTGAAAGCCACAGAGACAGACAGAGACAGTCAGAGATAGACAGAGACAGGCAAAGACAAACACAGACAGACAGAGACAGTCAGACAGACTGAGACAGTCAGACAGAGACAGAGACAGTCACAGACAGACAGAGAGAATTAGACAGACAGAGACATTCAAACTGACAGACAGAGAGAGTCACAAAAACTGAGACAGTCAGACAGATAGACAGTCAGACAGATAGAGACAGACAGACAGAGACAGACAGACAGAGCTAGACCGACAGAAAAAAACAGACTGAGACAGAGTGCGACAGAATGAGACAGAGAGTGACAGACCAAGACATAGAGCGACATACCGACACAGAGAGCGACAAAGCAAGATAGATAGTGAGACAAACAGACAGCCGGATGGACAGAAGCGAGACAGACAGAGAGAAACAGATAGACAGAGACAGAGAGAGACAGACTGAGGCAGCCAGACAGAGACAAACCCAGAGACAGACAGACAGAGACAAACAGACAAAGACAGACAGAGACAGACAGACACAGAGAGACAGACAGAGACAGATACAGACAGTGACAGATACAGACACACACAGACAGAGACAGACAGAGACAGGCAGACAGGCAGAGACAGATACAAACAGACAAAGACAGACAGAGACAAGCAGACAGAGACAGACAAACAGACAGAGACAGATACAGACAGACACAGAAAGACATACAGAGACAGATACAGACAGAGACAGACAGATAGAGACAGACACAGACAAAGACAGTCTCAGACAAAGTCAGACAGACACAGACAGTCAGACAGACAGTGACAGAGAGACAGAGAGAGAAAGACACAGACAGAGACAGTCACAGAAAGAGACAGTCAGACAGATAGAGACATTTAGACAGACAGAGAGAGTCTGGCAGAGACAGACAAAAACAGAGAGACAGACAGACAGCGACACACAGAGACAGTCAGACAGAGACAGAGAGAAAGACAGAGACAGACACAGAGACTGTCAGATAGACAGAGAGACAGCGACAGACAGAGACAGACACAAACAGACAAAGACAGACACAGACAGAGACAGTCAGACAGACACAGACAGAGACAGACAGAAACAGTCAGACAGACAGAGACAGTCAGAGAAACAGAGACAGAGAGAAAGACAGAGACAGACACAGAGACAGTCAGATTGACAGAGAGACAGACACAGACAGAGACAGACAAAGACAGACACAGACAGAGACAGAAAGACAGACAGACAGAAACAGTCAGACAGACTGAGACAGGCAGACAGAGACAGATAAAGACAGAGAGACAGACAATGACAGAGACAGACAGTCACAGACAGAGACAGTCACTGACAGAGACAGTCAGACAGACAAACATTTAAAAAGACAGAGAGAGTTAGACAGACAAAGACAGTCAGACTGAAAGACATAGACAGACAGAGAGAGTCAGATAGACAGAGACAGTCAGACAGATAGAGACAGACCGGGACAAACAGACAGCCAGAAGGACAGAAAGAGACAGACAGAGACAGACAGAGAGAGACAGAGAGAGACAGATAGAAAAAGAGAAAAACAGATCGACAGAGACAGACAGAAAAACGCAAAGACATATACAGACAGAAACAGGCAGACAGAGAGAGTTAGACAGACAAAGACAGTCAGACTGAAAGACAGAGACAGACTGAGAGAGTCAGATAGACAGAGTCAGACAGATAGAGACAGACCGGGACAGACAGACAGAGATAGACAAACAGAAAAAAACAGACTTGAGATAGAGAGCGACAGAATGAGAAAGAGAGCGACAGACCAAGACATAGAGCGACAGACCGAGACAAACAGCCAGCCAGAAGGACAGACAGCGAGACAGACAGAGACAGACAGAGAGAGACAGAGAGAGACAGAGAGAAAAAGAGAGAAACAGATCGACAAAGGCAGACAGAGACAAACGCAGAGACAGATACAGACTGAGACAGATACGGACAGAGACAGAGAGACAGTCGGAGAGAGTCAGACAGACAGAGAGAGATACAGACAGAGACAGTTACAGACAGAGACAGGCAGACAGAGACAGAGAGACAGACAGAGACAGTCAGACAGAGACAGAGAGACAGACAGAGACAGTCAGAGACAGACAAAGACAGACAGAGAGACAGACACACAGAGACAGACAGAATCAGACAGACAGTCAGACAGGCAAAGACAGTCAGACAGAAAGACAGAGACAGTCAGACACAGACAGACAGACACAGACAGAGACAGTCAGACAAAGACAGTCAGACAGACAAAGACAGAGACAGTCAGACAGAGACAGACAGAGACAAATAGACAAAGACAGATAGAGACAGACAGACAAAGAGAGAGACAGAGACAGATACAGACAGTGACAGATACAGACAGTGACAGATACAGAGACAGACAGACACACACAGAGACAGACAGACAGAGACAGAAAAACAGAGACAGATACAGACAGACACAGAAAGACAGACAGAGACAGATACAGACAGACAGATAGGGACAGACACAGTCTCAGACACAGTTAGACAGACACAGACAGACAGCCAGTGACAGAGAGACAGACATAGACAGAGACAGTCAGACAGATAGAGACATTTAGACAGAGAAAGTCAGGCAGAGACAGACATAGACAGACAAAGACAGGGAGATAGAGACAGACAGAGACAGTCAGACAAACAGAGACAGACAGAGCCAGACAAAGACAGACACAGACAGACAGTCAGACAAACAGAGACAGAAAGACAGACACAGACAGAGACAGACAGAAATAGTCAGACAGAGAGACAGACAAAGACAGAGAGACAGACAGTGACAGAAAGACAGACAGTGACAGACATAGACAGAGACAGTCACAGAGAGAGACAGTCAGACAGACAGAGAGCGTTAGACAGACGAAGACAGTCAGACTGATAGAGACAGACAGGGACAGAAAAACAGAGATAGACAGAAAAAAACAGACTTGAGATAGAGAGCGACAGACCAAGACAGAGAGCGACAGACCGAGACAGAGAGCGAGACAAACAGACAGCCAGAAGGACAGACAGCGAGGCAGAGACAGACACAGACAGAGACACAAACAGAGAGAGACAGAGACAAACACAGAGACATATACAGACAGAGACAGATACAGACTGAGACAGATAGAGACAGAGAGACAGATAAAGACAGAGAGAGTCAGACAGACAGAGACAGATAAAGACAGAGACAGATACAGACAGAGACAGGCAGACAGAGACAGAGAGACAGTGAGAGAAAGACAAAGACAGACAGAGACAGAGAGACAGAAACACAGAGACAGACAGAATCAGACAGACGGAGGCAGACAGAGACAGTCAGACAGACAGAGACAGACAGACACAGACAGACAGTCAGACAGACAGACACAGACAAACAGAGACAGTCAGACAGACAGAGATAGACATACAGAAAAAAAGACTGAGACAGATAGAGACAGAGAGACAGATGCAGCGAGACAGACACAGAGAGACAGACACAGACAGACAGAGGCAAACAGAGAGAGACAGACAGAGACAAACCCAGAGACAGACAGACAGAGACAGACAGAGACAAACAGACAAAGACAGACAGAGATAGACAGACAGACAAAGACAGACAGAGATAGACAGATACAGACTTAGACAGACAGACAGGGACAGACAAAATCAGACAGACGGAGACAGACAGAGGCAGAAGGACAGACAAAGACAGTCAGACAGAAAGAAAGAGACCATCAGACAGACAGAGACAGACATAGACAGACACAGACAGTCACAGACAGAGACAGTCAGGCAAAGACAGACACAGACAGATACAGAAAAGAGAGTCTCAGACACAATCAGACAGAGACAGACAAAGAGACAGACGGTGACAGAGAGACAGACAGAGACAGGCACAGACAGACAGACAGTCACAGACAGAGACAGTCAGACAGACTGAGAGAGTCAGAGACAGAGAGACAGACAATGACAGTTATATAGATGGAGACAGAGAGACAGACAGAGACAGTCAGACAGACAGAGAGACAACAAAGACAGACAGACACAGACAGACAGAGAAAGACACAGAGACAGGCAGACAGAGACAGTCAGACAGAGAGTCAGATAGACAGAGACAGACAAAGACAGACAGACAGAGACAGACATACAGAGAGAAACACACAGACACAGAAAGACAGAGACAGTCAGACAGAGACAGTCAGACAGAGACAGAAAGAGACAGAGACAGACACAGACAGAGACAGTCTCAGACAGAGACAGTCAGACAGACCAAGACAGTCAGACGGAGACAAGTACACAGAGACAGAGACAGTCACAGAAAGAGACAGTCAGACAGACAGGGACATTCAGACAGAGAGAGTTAGACATACAGAGACTGTCAGACTGACAGACACAGACAGTCAGATAGATAGTGACGGAACGACAGAGATAGACAGGGAGCAACAGACAGGCAGAAAAAAACAGACCGAGACAGAGAGTGACAGAGCGAGACAGAGCGTGAGACAGATAGCGAGACAGACACAGACAGACAGAGACAGAGACAGAGACAAACCCAGAGACAGACAGACACAGAGAGACAGACAAAGACAGAGACAGACAGACACAGAGAGACAGACAGACACAGAAAAACAGACAGAGAGATACAGATAGGGACAGACAGATACAGACAGACAGAGACAGACACAGAAAGAGACAGAGACAGTCAGACATACAGAGACCTTCAGACAGACAGAGAGTCAGACAGAGAGAGACAGACAGAGATGGACACAGACAGAGACAGAGAAAGAGACAGGCAGACAGAGACAGGCAGACAGAGACAGGCAGGCAGAGACAGTCAGATAGACAGAGACAGACTAAGACAGACTACGAGAGACAGTCACATACAGAGACAGTCACAGACAGAGACAGTCAGACAGACAGAGACAGACAGAAAGAGACAGGCAGTGACAGAGAGACAGAGAGAGACAGACACAGACAGAGGCATTCAGACAGACAGAGTCAGACAGACAGTCGGACAGACAGA
This sequence comes from Eleutherodactylus coqui, assembly GCF_035609145.1. Lineage (NCBI taxonomy): Eukaryota > Metazoa > Chordata > Amphibia > Anura > Eleutherodactylidae > Eleutherodactylus > Eleutherodactylus coqui. The sequence continues at coordinate 155,489,443 of NC_089840.1, forward strand.
AGCAGAGAGACAGAGACAGACAGAGAAAGTCAGACAGACAGAGACAGAGAGACAGACAGAGAAAGACACAGAGACAGACAGACAAAGACAGTCAGACAGACACAGACAGTCAGACAGAGAGACATACAGTGATAGAGAGACAGAGAGAGACAGACACAGACAGAGACAGTCACAGACAGTCACAAACAGAGACATTCAGACAGACAGAGAAAGTCAGACAGAGACAGTCAGACAGACAGAGGCAGAGAGAAAGAGACAGACAAACACACAAAACACAGACAGAGACAGTCAGACAGAGACAGAAAGACAGACACAGACAGACAGTCTCAGACAGAGAAAGTCAGACAGACTGAGACAGTAAGACAGAGACAGACAAAGACAGAGAGACAGACAGAGACAGTCAGACTGACAGACAGAGACAGACAGAGAGTGTCAGATAAACAGAGACAGTCAGACAGATAGAGACAGACAGACAGAGATAGACATACAGAAAAAACAGATTGAGATAGAGAGCGACAGACCGAGAAAGAGAGCAGCAGAGAGAGACAGGGAGCGACAGAGCGAGACAAACAGACAGCCAGATGGACAGACAGAGAGACAGAGACAGACAGAGAGAAAAAGAGAGAAACAGATAGACAGAGAGAGACAGACAGAGACAAACCCAGAGACAGACAGCGACAGACAAAGACAGACAGAGACAGATAAAGACAGAGACAGAGAAACAGACAGATGCAGCGAGACAGACACAGAGAGACAGAGACTGATACAGACAGACAGAGGCAAACAGAGAGAGACAGACAGAGACAAACCCAGAGACAGACAGACAGACAGAGACAGAGACAAACAGACAAAGACAGACAGAGATAGACAGACAGACACATAGAGACAGACAGAGACAGATACAGCGAGACGCCACACAGAGAGACAGACACAGACAGACAGGCAGAGGCAGACAGAGAGAGGCCGACAGACAGAGACAAACCCAGAGACAGACAGACAAAGACAGACAGAGAGATAGAGACAGACAGAGAGACAGACAGTGACACAGAGACAGAGAAAATCACAGACAGAGAGACAGAGAAAATCACAGACAGAGACAGTCAGACCGACAGAGACAGACAGAGAGAAACAGACAGACACAGAGACAGTCAGACAGACAGAGTCAGACAGACTGACAGAGTCAGACAGACTGAGAGAGTCAGAGACAGAGAGACAGACAATGACAGTCATATAGATGGAGACAGAGAGACAGACAGAGACAGTCAGACAGACAGAGAGACAACAAAGACAGACAGACAGAGAAAGACACAGAGACAGGCAGACAGAGACAGTCAGACAAGAGAGTCAGATAGACAGAGACAGACAAAGACAGACAGACAGAGACAGACATACAGAGAGAAACACACAGACACAGAAAGACAGAGACAGTCAGACAGACAGGGACAGTCAGACAGAGACAGAAAGAGACAGAGAAACAGACAGAGACAGACACAGTCAGACAGACCGAGACAGTCAGACAGAGACAAAGACACAGAGACAGACAGAGACAGTCACAGAAAGAGACAGTCAGACAGACAGGGACATTCAGACAGAGAGAGTTAGACATACAGAGACTGTCAGACTGACAGACAGAGACAGTCCAGATAGATAGTGACAGAACAACAGAGATAGACAGGGAGCGACAGACAGACAGAAAAAAACAGACCGAGACAGAGAGCGACAGAGCGAGACAGAGCGTGAGACAGATAGCGAGACAGACACAGACAGACAGAGACAGAGACAAACCCAGAGACAGACAGACGCAGAGACAGACAAAGACAGAGACAGACAAAGACAGAGACAGACAGACAGACACAGAGAGACAGACAGACACAGAAAAACAGAGAGATACAGATAGAGACAGACAGAGACAGACACAGAAAGAGACAGAGACACAAAGACAGAGACACACAGACAGAGACACAGACAGACAGAGACAGACAAAAACAGACACAGACAGTCAGACAGAGACCTTCAGACAGACAGAGAGTCAACAGACAGAGACAGACAGACAGAGATGGACACAGACAGAGACAGACAGAGACAGAGAAAGAGACAGGCAGACAGACAGACAGAGACAGTCAGATAGACAGTCACAGACAGAGACAGTCACAGACAGAGACAGTCAGACAGAGACAGACACAGACAGTCACAGACAGAGAGATAGAGACAGACAGAGAGACAGACAGTGACAGAGAGACAGGGAAAGTCACAGACAGAGACAATCAGACCGACAGAGACAGACAGAGAGAAACAGACAGACACGGACAGACAGAGACAGAAAGTGACAGGGAACAGACAGGCACAGACACAGAAAGAGACAGTCTCAGACAGAGACAGTCAGACAGACTAAGATAATCAGACAGAGACAGACAGTGACAAACTGAGACAAAGAGAGAGAAACAGACAGAGACAGTCTGACAGAAAGGGACATTCAGACAGACACAGAGAGTTAGACAGACAGAGACAGTCAGACTGACAGACAGAGACAGACAGACAGAAAAAAAACAGACTGAGACAGAGAGCAACAGAACGAGACAGAGATCAACAGACAGAGAGCGACAGACCGAGACAAAGGACGACAGTGCGAGACAGACTAAGACAGACGGAGACAGACAGCGACAGACACAGACAGACAGACAGACAGATAGAGACATTTAGACAGACAGAGAGAATCAGGCAGAGACAGACAAAGACAGAGAGACAGAGACAGACAGAGACACACAGAGACAGTCAGACAGACAGAGACAGTAAGACAAACAGAGACAGAGAGAAAGACAGAAACAGAGACAATCAGATTGACAGAGAGACAGAGACATACAGAGACAGACACAAAGACAGACACAGACAGAGACAGTCAGACAGACAGAGACAGAAAGACAGACAGTGACAGAGAGACAGACAGTGACAGACAGACAGTCACAGACAGAGACAGTCAGACAGAAACATTCAAACAGACAGAGTTAGACAAAGACAGTCAGACTAAAAGACAGAGAAAGACAGAGAGAGTCAGATTGACAGAGACAGTCAGACAGATAGAGACAGACCGGGACAGACAGACAGAGATAGACAGAAGGAAAACAACAGACTTGAGATAGAGAGCGACAGAACGAGACAGAGAGTGACAGACCAAGACAGAGAGCGACAGACCGAGACAAACAGACAGCCAGAAGGACAGACAGCGAGACAGACACAGACAGACAGAGACAGACAGAGACAGATAGAGAGAGACAGAGAGAGACAGAGAGAAACAGATAGAAAAAGAGAGAAACAGATCGACAGAGACAGGCAGAGACAAACGCAGAGACATATACAGACAGAGACAGATACAGACAGAGACAGGCAGACAGAGACAGACAGAGACATAGAGACAGTCAGAGACAGACAAAGACAGTCAGACAGACAAAGACAGTCAGACAGAAAGACAGACAGTCAGACAGACAGACACAGACAAACAGACACAGACAGAGACAGTCAGACAGACAGAGACAGACATAGCCAGAGACAGTCAGACAAAGACAGACAGACAGAGACAGTCAGGCAAAGACGTACAGAGACAGACAGATACAGAAAAGACAGTCTCAGACACAATCAGACAGACAGAGATAGACAAAGAGACAGACGGTGACAGAGGGACAGACAGACAGAGACAGTCAGACAGACAGAGTCACACAGACAGAGTCAGACAGACTGAGACAGTCAGAGACAGAGAGTTAGACAATGACAGTCATATAGATTGAGACAGAGAGACAGACAGAGACAGTCAGACAGACAGAGAGACAACAAAGACAGACAGAGAAAGACACATAGACAGGCAGACAAAGACAGTCAGACAGAGAGTCAGATAGACAGAGACAGACAAAGACAGACAGACACAGACAGAGACAGACATACAGAGAAAAACACACAGGAACAGAAAGACAGAGACAGTCGGACAGACAGAGACAGTCAGACAGAGACAACAAGAGACAGAGAAACACACATGGGCAGACACAGACAGAGACAGTCTCAGACAGACAGTCAGACAGACCGAGACAGTCAGACAGAGACAAAGACACAGAGACAGACAGAGACAGTCACAGAAAGAGACAGTCAGACAGACAGGGACATTCAGACAGAGAGAGTTAGACATACAGAGACTGTCAGACTGACAGACAGAGACAGTCAGATAGATAGTGACAGAATGACAGAGATAGACAGAGAGCGACAGACAGACAGAAAAAAACAGACCGAGACAGAGAGCGACAGAGCGAGACAGAGCGTGAGAAAGATAGCGAGACAAACACAGACAGACAGAGACAGACAGACAGAGAGAGAGACAGAGACAAACCCAGAGACAGACAGACACAGAGAGAAAGACAAAGGCAGAGACAGACAGACAGACACAGAGAGACAGACAGACACAGAAAAACAGACTGAGACAGGCAGTCAGAGACAGACAAAGACAGAGAGACAGACAGTGACAGAGAGACAGACAGTGACAGACAGACAGTCACAGACAGACAGTCAGACAGAAACATTCAAACAGACAGAGTTAGACAGACAAAGACAGTCAGACTAAAAGACAGAGAAAGACAGAGAGAGTCAGATAGACAGAGACAGTCAGACAGATAGAGACAGACCGGGACAGACAGACAGAGATAGACAGAAGGAAAACAACAGACTTGAGATAGAGAGCGAGAGAACGAGACAGAGAGTGACAGACCAAGACAGAGAGCGACAGACCGAGACAAACAGACAGCCAGAAGGACAGACAGCGAGACAGACACAGACAGACAGAGACAGACAGAGAGAGACAGAGAGAAACAGATAGAAAAAGAGATAAACAGATCGACAGAGACAGACAGAGACAAACGCAGAGACATATACAGACAGAGACAGATACAGACAGAGACAGGCAGACAGAGACAGAGAGACAGACAGAGACATAGAGACAGTCAGAGACAGACAAAGACAGACAGAGAGACAGACACACAGAGACAGACAGATTCAGACAGACGGAGCTAGACAGAGACAGTCAGACAGACAGAGACATTCAGACAGGCAGAGAGAGTTAGACAGACAAAGACAGTCAGACTGAAAGACAGAGACAGACAGAGAGAGTCAGATAGACAGAGACAGTCAGACAGATAGAGACAGACAGGGACAGACAGAGATAGACAGACAGAAAAAAACAGACTTGAGATAGAGAGCAACAGAACGAGACAGAGAGCGACAGAACAAGACAGAGCGACAGACCGAGACAAACAGACAGGCAGAGGGAAAGACAGCGAGACAGACACAGACAGACAGAAACAGACAGAGAGAGACAAAGAGAAACAGATAGAAAAAGAGAGAAACAGATCGACAGAGACAGACAGAGACAAACACAGAGACAGAGACAGGCAGACAGAGACAGAGAGAGTTAGACAGACAAAGACAGTCAGACTGAAAGACAGAGACAGACAGATAGAGTCAGATAGACAGAGATAGTCAGACAGATAGAGACAGACCGGGACAGACACAGACAAAGACAGACAGAGAGAGACAGAGAGAAACAGATAGAAAAAGAGAGAAACAGATCGACAGAGACAAACGCAGAGACATATACAGACAGAGACAGATACAGACTGAGACAGATACAGACTGAGACAGATACAGACAGAGACAGAGAGACAGACCGAGAGAATCAGACAGACAGAGAGTCAGACAGACAGAGAGAAATACAGACAGAGACAGTTACAGACAGAGACAGGCAGACAGAGACAGAGAGAAAGACAGAGACAGTCAGAGACAGACAAAGACAGACAGAGACAGAGACAGACACACAGAGACAGACAGAATCAGACAGACGGAGACAGACAGAGACAGTCAGACAGACAAAGACAGTCAGACAGAAAGACAGACAGTCAGACAGACAGACACAGACAAACAGACACAGACAGAGACAGTCAGACAGACAGAGACAGACATAGCCAGAGACAGTCAGACAAAGACAGACAGACAGAGACAGTCAGGCAAATACATACAGAGACAGACAGATACAGAAAAGACACAATCAGACAGACAGAGATAGACAAAGAGACAGACACAGACAGAGAGACAGACACAGACAGACAGAGACAGTCAGACAGACAGAGTCACACAGACAGAGAGTCAGACAGACTGAGACAGTCAGAGACAGAGAGTTAGACAATGACAGTCATATAGATTGAGACAGAGAGACAGACAGAGACAGTCAGACAGACAGAGAGACAACAAAGACAGACAGAGAAAGACACATAGACAGGCAGACAAAGACAGTCAGACAGAGAGTCAGATAGACAGAGACAGACAAAGACAGACAGATACAGACAGAGACAGACATACAGAGAAAAACACACAGGAACAGAAAGACAGAGACAGTCGGACAGACAGAGACAGTCAGACAGAGACAACAAGAGACAGAGAAACACACAGAGGCAGACACAGACAGAGACAGTCTCAGACAGACAGTCAGACAGACCGAGACAGTCAGACAGAGACAAAGACACAGAGACAGACAGAGACAGTCACAGAAAGAGACAGTCAGACAGACAGGGACATTCAGACAGAGAGAGTTAGACATACAGAGACTGTCAGACTGACAGACAGAGACAGTCAGATAGATAGTGACAGAATGACAGAGATAGACAGAGAGCGACAGACAGACAGAAAAAAACAGACCGAGACAGAGAGCGACAGAGCGAGACAGAGCGTGAGAAAGATAGCGAGACAAACACAGACAGACAGAGACAGACAGACAGAGAGAGAGACAGAGACAAACCCAGAGACAGACAGACACAGAGAGAAAGACAAAGGCAGAGACAGACAGACAGACACAGAGAGACAGACAGACACAGAAAAACAGACAGAGAGATACAGATAGAGACAGACAGACAGAGACAGACACAGAAAGAGACAGAGATAGACAGAGACACACAGACAGAGATACAGACAGAGACAGACAAAAACAGAGACAGTCACAGACAGACAGTCAGACAGACCGAGACAGACTGAGACAGACAAAGAGACAGACAGAGACAGGCAGACAGAGACAGGCAGAGACAGACTAAGACAGACAGAGACAGTCACAGACAGACAGTCAGACAGACAGAGACAGACAGAAAGAGACAGACAGAGACAGACAGAGACAGACACAGACAGTCACATACAGAGACAGTCAGACAGACAGAGACAGACAGAGACAGACACTGACAGTCACAGAGACAGTCAGACAGACAGAGAGAGACAGAGAGACAGAGAGAGACAGACACAGACAGAGACAGTCACAGACAGAGACATTCAGACAGACAGAGTCAGACAGAGACAGTCGGACAGACAGAGAAAGACAGAGACAGACACTGACAGTCACAGACAGAGACAGTCAGACAGACAGAGAGAGACAGAGAGACAGAGAGAGACAGAGAGAGACAGACAGACAGAGACAGTCACAGACAGAGACATTCAGACAAACAGAGACAGTCAGACAGACAGAGAGAGACAGAGAGAGACAGACACAGACAGAGACAGTCACAGACAGAGACATTCAGGCAGACAGAGAGAGTCAGACAGAGACAGTCGGACAGACAGAGGCAGAGAGACAGAGACAGACAAAGTCAGACAGACAGAGAGACAGACAGAGAAAGACACAGGGACAGACAGACAGAGACAGTCAGACAGACAGAGACAGACAGGGGGACAGACAGTGACAGAGAGACAGAGAGAGACAGACACAGACAGAGACAGTCACAGACAGTCACAGACAGAGAGAGTCAGACAGAGACAGTTGGACAGACAGAGACAGAGAGACAGAGACAGACAGAGAAAGTCAGGCAGACAGAGACAGAGAGACAGAAAGAGAAAAACACAGAGACAGACAGGCAGAGACAGTCAGACAGACACAGACAGTCAGACAGACAGAGATAGACAGAGAGACAGACAGTGACAGAGAGACAGAGAGAGAGACAGTCACAGACAGTCACAGACAGAGACATTCAGACAGACAGAGAAAGTCAGACAGAGACAGTCAGACAGAAAGAGGCAGAGAGACAGAGACAGACAGAGACAGAGAGACAGACAGAGACAGACACAGAAAACACAGACAGAGACAGAAAGACAGACAGAGACAGTCTCAGACAGAGACAGTCAGACAGACTGAGACAGACAGAGACATACAAAGACAGAGAGACAGACAGAGACAGACAGTCAGACTGACAGACAGAGACAGACAGATAGTGTCAGATAAACAGAGACAGACAGAGAGTGACAGACCAAGAATGAGAGCGACAGACCGAGACAGGTAGCGACAGAGCGAGACAGAGAGCGAGACAAACAGACAGCCAGATGGACAGACAGAGAGACAGAGAGAAAAAGAGAGAAACAGATAGACAGAGAGAGACAGAGACAAACCCAGAGACAGAAAGCGACAGGCAAAGACAGACAGAGACAGATAAAGACAGAGACAGAGAAACAGACAGATGCAGCGAAAGACACAGAGAGACAGAGACTGATACAGACAGACAGAGGCAAACAGAGAGAGACAAACAGAGACAAACCCAGAGACAGACAGACAGAGAAAGAGACAAACAGACAAAGACAGACAGAGATAGACAGACAGACAGAGATAGACAGACAGACACAGAGAGACAGACAGAGACAGAGACAGATACAGACAGAGACAGGCAGACAGAGACAGACAAAGACAGATACAGCGAGACAGACACAGAGAGAAAGAGACAGACACAGACAGACAAGCAGAGGCAGACAGAGAGGCAGACAGGCAGACAGACAAACCCAGAGACAAACAGACAAAGACAGACAGAGAGATAGAGACAGACAGTGACAGAGAGACAGAGAAAGTCACAGACAGAGACAGTCAGACCGACAGAGACAGACAGAGAGAAACAGACAGACACGGACAGACAGAGACAGAAAGAGACAGGGAACAGACAGACACAGACAGAGACAGACACAGAAAGAGACAGTCTCAGACAGAGACAGTCAGACAGACTGAGATAATCAGACAGAGACAGACAGTGACAGACTGAGACAAAGAGAGACAGACAGAGACAGTCACAGACAGAGACAGTCTGACAGACAGGGACATTCAGACAGATAGAGAGAGTTAGACAGACAGAGACAGTCAGACTGACAGACTGAGACAGACAGAGTCAGACAGACAGAAAAAACAGACTGAGACAGAGAGCAACAGAATGAGACAGAGATCAACAGACAGAGAGTGACAGACCGAGACAAAGAGCGACCGTGCGAGACAGACAGACAGCCAGATGGACAGGCAACGAGACAGACACAGAGAGACAGAGACAGACAGACACAGACAGACAGAGAGAGACAGAGAGAAACAGAGAGAAACAGATAGACATAGACAGAGAGACAGACAGACAGACAGAGACAGTCAGATAGACAGTCAGAGACAGTCAGAGACAGACAGAGACAGACAGAGACAGACACAGACAGAGACACAGACACAGACAGAAACAGACAGAGACAGAAACAGACAGAGACAGTCACAGACAGAGACCTTACAGACAGACAGAGACAGTCAGACAGACAGTCAGACAGAGACAGACAGAGACAGAGAGACAGATACAGACAGAGACAGTCACAGACAGAAACAGACAGACAGAGACAGACAGAGAGAGACAGAGAGAAACAGAGAGACAGAGAGAGACAGACAGACATAGACAAACCCAGAGACAGACACAGAGACACAGCCAGACACAGCCAGACACAGACAGACAGAGACAGAAATACAGAGACAGACAGAGACACTCAGACAGACAGAGAGAGTCAGACAGAGACAGACAGGCAGAGACGGACACAGACAGAGACAGTCAGATAGACAGTCAGAAACAGACTAAGACACAGACAGCGACAGGTACAGACAGACAGAAATAGACAGAGACAGTCACAGACACAGACAGTCAGACAGACGGACAGTCAGACACAGACAGTCAGACAGACAGACAGTCAGACAGAGACAGACATATAGAGACAGACAGAGAAATCACAGACAAAGACAGTCTCAGACACAGTCAGACAGACACAGACAGTCACACAGACAGCGACAGGAAGACAGAGAGAGACAGACACAGAGAGACAGTCAGACAGATAAAGGCATTTAGACAGACAGAGAGAGTCAGGCAGAGACAGACAGAGACAGACAAAGACAGAGAGACAGAGACAGACAGAGACAGAGAGAGTCAGACAGAGACAGACAGAGACAGTCAGACAAACAGAGACAAACAGAGAGACAGAGACAGAAAAAAGACAGAGAAAGACAGACAGAGACAGTCAGACAGAGACAGTCAGACAGAGACAGACAGAGACAGAAAGACAGAGACAGACAGAGACAGTAAGACAGAGACAGACACAGACAGAGATAGTCACAAACAGACAGTCAGACAGAGAGAGTTAGACAGACAGAGACAATCAAACTGACAGACAGAGAGAGTCAGATAGACAGAGACAGTCAGACAGATAGAGACAGACAGAGATAGACCGACAGAAAAAAACAGACTGAGACAGAGTGCAACAGAACGAGACAAAGAGCGACATACCGAGACAGAGAGCGACAGAACGAGACAGAGAGTGAGACAAACAGACAACTAGATGGACAGACAGCGAGACAGACACACAGAGACAGACAGAGAGAGACAGGATAAAAAGATAGACAGAGGCAGAGAGAGACAGACTGAGACAGCCAGACAAAGACAAACCCAGAGACAGACATACACAGAGAGACAGACAGAGACAGACAAAGACAGACAGAGACATTCAGACAGACAGAGAGAGTCAGATAGACAGAGACAGATACAGACAGAGACAGATACAGACAGAGACAGGCAGACAGAGACAGAGAGACAGACAGAGACAGATACAGCGAGACAGACACAGAAAGACAGAGACAGACACAGACAGAGAGACAGACAAACAGAAACAAACAGACAAACAGAGACAGAGACAAACAGACAAAGACAGACAGACACAGAGAGACAGACAGAGACAGATACAGACAGAGACAGATACAGACAGTGACAGAGGCAAACAGACAGACACACACAGACAGAGACAGACAGGCAGACAGAGACAGTCAAACAGACAGAGACAGATGCAGACAGACAGACACAGAAAGACAGACAGAGACAGAAAGACACAGATACAGACAGAGACAGACAGATAGAGAGACACAGACAGACAGAGACAGACACAGACAGACAAGTGGGAGAAAAAGAGGTAGGAGGCAGAGAGAGGTGGAATAGAGAGGGGTGGAAGAGAGAGAGCGGGTGGGAGAGAGAGGGGGGTGGGAGAGAGAGAGGTGGGAGAGAAAGAAAGAGGTAGGAGAGAGAAAGAGGTGGGAGAGAGAGAGGTAGGTGAGAGAGGGAGTAAGGTAGGAGAAAGAGGGAGAGAGGTAGGAGAGAGATGGAGAGAGGTGGGAGAGAGATAGAGAGGTTGAAAAAGGAGAGAGGTTGGAGAGAGAGAAAGGGAGAGAGGTGGGAGAGAGAGAAAGGGAGAGAGGTGGGAGAGAGAGAGAAAGGGGTAGAGGTGGGAGAGAAGGGTGGGAGAGAGTGAGAGAGAGAGAGGTGGAAGCGGGAGAGACAGAGACAGACAAAGACACAGACAGAGACAGACACAGACAGACAAGTGGGAGAGAGAGAGCTGGGAGACAGATAGGTAGAGAGACAGAGGTGGGTGAAAGAAAGAGATGGGAAAGAAAGAAAGAGGTGGGAGAGAGAGGGGGTGGGAGAGAGAGGTGGGAGAGGAAGAAGGAGGTGGGAGAGAGAGGGAGAGAAAGGTAGGAGAGAGAGAAAGGAAGAGAGGTGGGTGAGAGAGTAAGGGAGAGAGGTTCGAGAGAGAGAAATAGAGAGAGGTGGGAGAGCGAGAAAGGGAGAGAGGTGGGAGAGAGAGACAAAAACAGAAAGAGACAGACACGGACAGATATAGACAGAGACAGACACAAACAGAAACATACAGAGACAGACACAGAGGTGGGAGAGGGAGAGAGAGGTGGGGGAGAGAGGTAAGAGAGAGAGAGATGTTGGAGAGAGAAGAGAGAGAGGTGGGAGTGAGAAGAGAGGGGTGGGAGAGAGAAGAGAGAGGTGGGAGAGAGAGAGGGGGAGAGAGAGATGTGAGAGAGAGTGGAGGGAGAGAGAGGTAAGAGAGAGGTGGGTCAGAGAAAGAGGTGGGAGAGAGAAGAGAGAGGTGGGGGAAAGAAGAGAGAGTGGTGGGAGAGAGAGGTGGGAGAGAGAGAGGTGGGAAAGAAAAAGGTGGGAGAGATAGGTGGGAGAAAGGTGGCACAGAGAGAGAGGGAAGGAGAGGGGGAGAGAGAGAGGTAGGAAAGAGAGAGAGGTGGGAGGGAGAAACAGAGGTGGGGGAGAGAGTGAGAGGTGGGAGAGATAAAGAGAGAGAGTTGTGAGAGAGAGAGAGGTAGTAGAGAGATGTGGGAGAGAAAGGAGGGAGAGAGAGAGGTGGGAAAGAGAAAGTGGGTGGGAGATAGGTGGAAGAGCGAGGTGGCACAGAGAGAGGGGGAAGGAGGGGGAGAGAGAGGTGGAAGGGAGAGAGATAGGTGGGAGAGAGAGAGGTGAGAGAGTGGAGGGAGAATAATAGAGGTGAGAGAGAGGGTGGAGAGAGAGGTAAGAGAGAGGGGTGGGGAGAGAGGTTGGAGAGAGAGTGAGGTGGGAGAAAGAAAGAGAGGTTGGAGAGAGAAAGAGAGGTGGGAGAGAAAGAGGTGGGTAAGAGAGAGAGAGAGGTGGGAGAGAGACAGGTGGGAGAGGGAGAGAGGTTGGAGAGAGAGAGGTGAGAGAGAGAATGAGGTGGGAGAAAGAGAAAGGGAGAGAGGTGGGAGACAGAGAGGGAAAGGTCGGGGAGAGAAAAGAGGTGGGAGAGAGAGAGGTGGAGGGAGAATAATAGAGGTGAGAGACAGGGTGGAGAGAGAGGTGAGAGAGAGGGGTGGGGAGAGAGGTTGGAGAGAGAGAGTGAGGTGGGAGAAAGAGGTGGGTAAGAGAGAGAGTGGTGGGAGAGAGACAGGTGGGAGAGGGAGAGAGGTTGGAGAGAGAGAGGTGAGAGAGAGAATGAGGTGGGAGAAAGAGAAAGGGAGAGAGGTGGGAGACAGAGAGGGAAAGGTCGGGGAGAGAAAAGAGGTGGGAGAGAGAGAGGTGGAAGAAAGCGAGAGGTGGGAGAGGGGGAGAGCGAAAGGTGGGGGAGAGAGAGATGTGGGAGAGACAGAGGTAGGAGGGAGAGAAGGAGAGGTGGGTGAGGGAGCGAGGTTGGAGAGAGAGAGAGGTGGGAGAGAGAAAAGAAAGAGGTGGTAGAGAGAAGAGAGAGGTGGGATAGGGAGAGGTGGGAGGGAGAGAGAGGTGGTAGAAAGAGAGAGGTGGGAAAGAGAGAGGTAGGAGAGAGAGAGGTAGGAGAGAGAGAAGTGGAAGAGAGAGGTGGGAAAGAAGGAGAGAGGTGGGAGAGAGAAGAGAGAGGTGGGAGAGAGAAGAGAGAGGTGGAAGAGAGAGGTGGGAAAGAGGGAGTGGTGGGAGAGAGAGAGTGAGAGGTGGGAGAGAGAGAAAGAGGTGGGAGAGAGGTGGGAGAGAGATTTGGGAGACAGAGAGAGAGGGAGGTGGGCAAGAGAAGAGAGAGGTGGGCAAGAGAAGAGAGGTGTGCGAGAGAAGAGAGGGGTGGGAAAGGGAAGAGAGAGAGGTGGGAGAGAGAAGAGAGAGAGGTAGGAGAGAGATGTGAGAAAGAATGCTGGGAGAGAGAGAGGTGGGAGAAAGAGGTGGGAGAGATAGGTGGGAGAGAGAGGTAGGAGAGAGGTGGGAGAGAGAGAGATGGGAGAGAGAGGTGGGATAGAGAGGTGGGAGAAAGAGGTGGAAGAGAGAGGGATGGGAGAGAGAGAGGTGGGAGAGAGATAAAGAGAGGTGTGGGAGACAGAGAGGCGGGAGAGAGAGGTAGGAGAAAGAGGTGGGAAAGAGAGAGAGGTGGGAGAGAGACAGGTGGAAGAGGGAGAGATGTGGGAGAGAGAGAGAGGTGGGAGAGAGAAAAGAAAGAGGTGGGAGAGAGAAGAGAGAGGTGGGATAGGGAGAGGTGGGAGGGAGAGAGAGGTGGTAGAAAGAGAGAGGTGGGAAAGAGAGAGGTAGGAGAGAGAGAGGTAGGAGAGAGAGGGGTGGGAGAGAGAGGTGGGAGAGAAGGAGAGAGGTGGGAGAGAGAAGAGAGAGGTGGGAGAGAGAAGAGAGAGGTGGAAGAGAGAGGTGGGAAAGAGAAAGTGGTGGGAGAGAGAAGAGAGGGGTGGGAGAGGGAAGAGAGAGAGGTAGGAGAGAGAGATGTGAGAGGGAATGCTGGGAGAGAGGGGTGGGAGAAAGAGGTGGGAGAGAGAGGTAGGAGAGAGAGGTAGGAGAGACAGGTGGGAGAGAGAGGTGGAAGAGAGAGAGGTGGGAGAGAAGGAGAGAGGTGGGAGAGAGAAGAGAGAGGTGGGAGAGAAAAGAGAGAGAGGTGTGTGAGAGAGGTGGTGTAAGAGAGAGGTGGGAGAAAGAGAGGTGGAATAGAGAAGAGAGAGGTGGGGCGAGAAGAGAAATAAGTGGGAGAGAGAGAGAGGGGGTGGCAGAGAGAAAAAAGAAAGGTGGGGAGAGAGAGGTGGGAGAGAGAGAAGGGAGGGAGAGAAAGGTGGGAGAAAGAAAGAGAGAGGTTGGGGGAGAGAGAGATGGGAGAAAGAGGTAGGAGAGAGAGAGGTGGGAGAGAAGGAGAGAGGTGGGCAAGACAAGAGAGAGGTGGGCGAGAGAGAAGAGAGAGGTGGGCAAGAGAAGAGTGAGGTGGGAAAGAGAAGAGAGTGATGGGAGAGAGAGATGTGAGAGAGAGTGGTGGGAAAGAGACAGGTGAGAGAGAGAGATGGGAGAGAGAGAGGTGGAAGAAAGAAGAGAGAGAGGTACGAGAAAGCGGTGGAAGAGAGAGGGGGAGAAAGGGGTGGGATAGAGAGAGGTGAAAGAAAGAGAGAGGTGATAGAGAGTGGAGGGAGAATAATAGAGGTGAGAGAGAGGGTGGAGAGAGAGGTAAGAGAGAGGGGTGGGGAGAGAGAGGGATGGGAGAGAGTAAGGTGGGAGAAAGAAAGAGAGGTTGGAGAGAGAAAGAGAGGTGGGAGAGAAAGAGGTGGGTAAGAGAGTGAGAGGTGGGAGAGAGACAAGTGGGAGAGGGAGAGAGGTTGGAGAGAGAAAGGTGAGAGAGAATGAGGTGGGAGAAAGAGAAAGGGAGAGAGGTGAGAGACAGAGAGGGAAAGGTCGGGGAGAGAAAAGAGGTGGGAGAGAGAGAGGTGGAAGAAAGCGAGAGGTGGGAGAGGGGGAGAGCGAAAGGTGGTGGAGAGAGAGATGTGGGAGAGACAGAGGTAGGAGGGAGAGAAGGAGAGGTGGGTGAGGGAGCGAGGTTGGAGAGAGAGAGAGGTGGGAGAGAGAAAAGAAAGAGGTGGTAGAGAGAAGAGAGAGGTGGGATAGGGAGAGGTGGGAGGGAGAGAGAGGTGGTAGAAAGAGAGAGGTGGGAAAGAGAGGTAGGAGAGAGAGAAGTGGAAGAGAGAGGTGGGAGAGAAGGAGAGAGGTGGGAGAGAGAAGAGAGAGGTGGGAGAGAGAAGAGAGAGGTGGAAGAGAGAGGTGGGAAAGAGGGAGTGGTGGGAGAGAGAGTGAGAGGTGGGAGAGAGAGAAAGAGGTGGGAGAGAGGTGGGAGAGAGATTTGGGAGACAGAGAGAGAGGGAGGTGGGCAAGAGAAGAGAGAGGTGGGCGAGAGAAGAGAGAGGTGTGCGAGAGAAGAGAGGGGTGGGAAAGGGAAAAGAGAGAGGTGGGAGAGAGAAGAGAGAGAGGTAGGAGAGAGATGTGAGAAAGAATGCTGGAAGAGAGAGGTGGGAGAAAGAGGTGGGAGAGATAGGTGGGAGAGAGAGGTAGGAGAGAGAGAGGTGGGAGAGAGAGAGATGGGAGAGAGAGGTGGGATAGAGAGGTGGGAGAGAGAGGGATGGGAGAGAGAGAGGTGGGAGAGAGAGAAAGAGAGGTGTGGGAGACAGAGAGGTGGTAGAGAGAGGTAGGAGAAAGAGGTGGGAAAGAGAGAGAGGTGGGAGAGAGACAGGTGGAAGAGGGAGAGATGTGGGAGAGAGAGAGAGGTGGGAGAGAGAAAAGAAAGAGGTGGGAGAGAGAAGAGAGAGGTGGGATAGGGAGAGGTGGGAGGGAGAGAGAGGTGGTAGAAAGAGAGAGGTGGGAAAGAGAGAGGTAGGAGAGAGAGAGGTAGGAGAGAGAGGGGTGGGAGAGAGAGGTGGGAGAGAGAAAAGAGAGGTGGGAGAGAGAAGAGAGAGGTAGAAGAGAGAGGTGGGAAAGAGAAAGTGGTGGGAGAGAGAAGAGAGGGGTGGGAGACGGAAGAGAGAGATGTAGGAGAGAGAGAGATTTGAGAGAGAATGCTGGGAGAGAGGGGTGGGAGAAAGAGGTGGGAGAGAGAGGTAGGAGAGAGAGGTAGGAGAGACAGGTGGGAGAGAGAGGTGGGAGAGAGAGGTGGGAGAGAAGGAGAGAGGTGGGAGAGAGAAGATAGAGGTGGGAGAGAAAAGAGAGAGAGGTGTGTGAGAGAGGTGGTGTAAGAGAGAGGTGGGAGAAAGAGAGGTGGAATAGAGAAGAGAGAGGTGGGGCGAGAAGAGAAATAAGTGGGAGAGAGAGAGGGGGGGTGGCAGAGAGAAAAAAGAAAGGTGGGGAGAGAGAGGTGGGAGAGAGAGATGGGAGGGAGAGAAAGGTGGGAGAAAGAAAGAGAAAGGTTGGGGGAGAGAGAGATGGGAGAAAGAGGTGGGAGAGAGAGGTAGGAGAGAGAGGTAGGAGAGAGAGGTGGGAGAGAGAGGTGGGAGAGAGAGAGGTGGGAGAGAAGGAGAGAGGTGGGCAAGACAAGAGAGAGGTGGGCGAGAGAGAAGAGAGAGGTGGGCAAGAGAAGAGTGAGGTGGGAAAGAGAAGAGAGTGATGGGAGAGAGAGATGTGAGAGAGAGTGGTGGGAAAGAGACAGGTGAGAGAGAGAGATGGGAGAGAGAGAGGTGGAAGAAAGAAGAGAGAGAGGTACGAGAAAGCGGTGGAAGAGAGAGGGGGGGAGAGGGGTGGGATAGAGAGAGGTGGTAGAAAGAGAGAGGTGAGAGAGAGAGGTGAGAGAGAGGGGTGGGAGAGAGAGTTGGCAGAGAGAGATGGGAGAAAGAGGTGGGAGAGAGAGAGAGGTGGGAGAGAAAAAGAGAGGTGGGAGAGAGAGGGGGGGAGATACAGGAGGAAGAGAGAGAGGTTGTAGAGAGAGAGGTGGGAGGGAGAGAGAGGTGAGAGAGAGATAGTTGAACGAGGGAGAGAGGTTGTAGAGAGAGAGAGCTGGGAGAGAAAGAGACAGGTGGGAGAGAGAGAGTGGTGGGAGAGAGAAGAGAAAGTGTTGGGAGAGAAAAGAGAGAGAGAGAGGTGGGAAAAAGAGAGGTGGGAGGGAGAGAGAGAGGTGGGGTAGAGAGAGAGGGGTAGGAAGAGAAGAGAGAGTGGTGTGATAGAAAGAGAGAGGTGGGAGAGAGAGAGGTGGGGGGAGAGAGGTGGAAGAGAGAGAGGTGGGAGAGAGAGAGGTGGGAGATAGAGAGATTGGAGAGAGAGGTGGGATAGAGAGGTGGGAGAAAGAGGTGGGAGAGAGAGGGATGGGAGAGAGAGGGATGGGAGAGAGAGGCAGGAGAGAGATGAAGAGAGGTGTGGGAGACAGAGAGGTGAGAGAGAGAGGTAGGAGAAAGAGGTAGGAAAGAGAGAGAGGTGGGAGAGAGACAGGTGGAAGAGGGAGAGAGGTGGGAGAGAGAAGAGAAAGTGTTGGGAGAGAAAAGAGAGAGATGGGAAAGAGAGAGGTGGGAGGGAGAGATAGAGTGGTGTGAGAGAGAGAGAGAGGTGGGAGAGAGAGAGAAAGGTGGGAGAGAGAGAAGGTGAGAGAGAGAGGTGGGAGACAGAGAGGGAGCTAGGAAAGAGAGAGAGAGGTTAGCAAGAGAAGAGAGAGGTGGGCGAGAGAAAAGAGAGTGGTGGGCGAGAGAAGAGGGGGGTGGGAGAGAGAAGAGAGAGGTGGAATAGAGAAGAGAGAGGTGGGAGAGAGAGAGAGAGTTGGGAGAGAGATGTGAGAGAGAGTGGTGGGAGAGAGAAGAGAGAGGTGGGACAAAGAGAGGACGAAGAGATATAGGTGGGAGAGATATAGGTGGGAGAGAGAGAGATGGGTGGGAGAGACAGGTGAGAGAGAGGTGGGGGAGAGAGAGAGGTGGGGGGGAGAGAGGTGGGCAAGAGAAGAGAGAGGTGGGCGAGAGTAAAGAGAGGTGGGAGAGAGAAGAGAGGGGTGGGAGAGAGAAGAGAGGGGTGGGAGAGAGAAGAGAGAGGTGGGAGAGAGAACAGAGAGAGGGGTGGGAGAGAGAGAGAGAGAGGTGGAGAAGAGAGAGAGAGGTGGGGGAGAGATAGAGAGAGAGGTGGGAGAAAGAGAGAGGTGGGAGAGAGAGAGGTGGGAGAGAGATGTGGGAGAGAGAGGTGGGAGAGAGAGACGGATAGGAGAGAGAGAGAGATGGGAGAGAAAAAGAGGTGGGAGAGAAAAAGAGAGATGGGAAAGAGAAAGGAGACAGAGAGGTGGGAGAGAGGTAGGAGAAAGAGGTGGGAAAGAGAGAGAGAGGTGGGAGAGAGACAGGTGGGAGAAGGAGAGAGGTTGGAGAGAGAGAGAGGTGAGAGAGAGAATGAGGTGGGAGAAAGAGAAAGGGAGAGAGGTGGGAGACAGAGAGGGAAAGGTCGGGGAGAGAAACGAGGTGGGAGAGAGAGAGGTGGAAGAAAGCGAGAGGTGTGAGAGGGGGGAGCGAAAGGTGGGGGAGAGAGAGATGTGGGAGAGTCAGAGGTAGGAGGGAGAGAAGGAGAGGTGGGTGAGGGAGAGAGGTTGGAGAGAGAGAGAGAGGTGGGAGAGAGAAAAGAAAGAGGCGGAAGAGAGAAGAGAGAGGTGGGATAGGGAGAGGTGGGAGAGAGAGAGGTGGTAGAAAGAGACAGGTGGGAAAGAGAGAGGTAGGAGAGAGAGGTGGAAGAGAGAGGTGGGAGAGAAGGAGAGAGGTGGGGGAGAGAAGAGAGAGGTGGGAGAGGGAAGAGAGAGGTAGGAGAGAGAGAGAGGTGGGCAAGACAAGAGAGAGGTGGGCGAGAGAGAAGAGAGAGGTGGGCAAGAGAAGAGTGAGGTGGGAAAGAGAAGAGAGTGATGGGAGAGAGAGATGTGAGAGAGAGTGGTGGGAAAGAGACAGGTGAGAGAGAGAGATGGGAGAGAGAGAGGTGGAAGAAAGAAGAGAGAGAGGTACGAGAAAGCGGTGGAAGAGAGAGGGGGGAGAGAGGGGTGGGATAGAGAGAGGTGGTAGAAAGAGAGAGGTGAGAGAGAGGTGAGAGAGAGAGGTGAGAGAGAGGGGTGGGAGAGAGAGTTGGCAGAGAGAGATGGGAGAGAGAGACGGATGGGAGAGAAAAAGAGGTGGGAGAGAAAAAGAGAGATGGGAAAGAGAAAGGAGACAGAGAGGTGGGAGAGAGGTAGGAGAAAGAGGTGGGAAAGAGAGAGGGAGGTGGGAGAGAGACAGGTGGGAGAGGGAGAGAGGTTGGAGAGAGAGAGAGGTGAGAGAGAGAATGAGGTGGGAGAAAGAGAAAGGGAGAGAGGTGGGAGACAGAGAGGGAAAGGTCGGGGAGAGAAACGAGGTGGGAGAGAGTGAGGTGGAAGAAAGCGAGAGGTGTGAAAGGGGGAGAGCGGAAGGTGGGGGAGAGAGATGTGGGAGAGTCAGAGGTAGGAGGGAGAGAAGGAGAGGTGGGTGAGGGAGAGAGGTTGGAGAGAGAGGTGGGAGAGAGAAAAGAAAGAGGCGGAAGAGAGAAGAGAGAGGTGGGATAGGGAGAGGTGGGAGGGAGAGAGAGGTGGTAGAAAGAGAGAGGTGGGAAAGAGAGAGGTAGGAGAGAGAGAGGTAGGAGAGAGAGAGGTGGAAGAGAGAGGTGGGAGAGAAGGAGAGAGGTGGGAGAGAGAAGAGAGAGGTGGGAGAGGGAAGAGAGAGGTAGGAGAGAGAGAGAGGTGGGCAAGACAAGAGAGAGGTGGGCAAGAGAGAAGAGAGAGGTGGGCAAGAGAAGAGTGAGGTGGGAAAGAGAAGAGAGTGATGTGAGAGAGAGTGGTGGGAAAGAGACAGGTGAGAGAGAGAGATGGGAGAGAGAGAGGTGGAAGAAAGAAGAGAGAGAGGTACGAGAAAGCGGTGGAAGAGAGAGGGGGTTGAGAGGGGTGGGATAGAGAGAGGTGGTAGAAAGAGAGAGGTGAGAGAGAGGTGAGAGAGAGGGGTGGGAGAGAGAGTTGGCAGAGAGAGATGGGAGAAAGAGGTGGGAGAGAGAGAGAGGTGGGAAAGAAAAAGAGAGGTGGGAGAGAGAGGGGGGGAGATACAGGAGGAAGAGAGAGAGGTTGTAGAGAGAGAGAGGTGGGAGGGAGAGAGAGGTGGGAGAGAGACAGTTGGACGAGGGAGAGAGGTGGGAAAGAGAGAGCTGGGAGAGAAAGAGACAGGTGGGAGAGAGAAGAGAAAGTGTTGGGAAAGAAAAAAGAGAGAGGTGGGAAAAAGAGAGGTGGGAGGGAGAGATAGGGTAGAGAGAGAGGGGTAGGAAGAGAAGAGAGAGTGGTGTGATAGAAAGAGAGAGGTGGGAGAGAGAGAGGTGAGAGAGAGGTGAGAGACAGAGAGTGAGCTAGGAAAGAGAGAGAGGTTAGCAAGAGAAGAGAGTGGTGGGCGAGAGAAAAGAGAGAGGTTGGCAAGAGAAGAGGGGGGTGGGAGAGAGAAGAGAGAGGTGGGATAGAGAAGAGAGAGAGGTGGGAGAGAGAGAGTTGGGAGAGAAAGATGTGAGAGAGAGTGATGGGAGAGAGAGGTGGGTGAGAGAGAGAGAGAGAGAGAGGTGGGAGAGAGAAGAGAGAGGTGGGACAAAGAGAGGATGAAGAGAGAGAGGTGGGAGAGATATAGGTCGGAGAGAGAGAGATGGGTGGGAGAGACAGGTGAGAGAGAAAGGTGGGGTAGAGAGAGATGGGAGAGAGAGAGATGGGATAGAGAGGTGGGATAGAGAGGTGGGATAGAAAGGTGGGAGAAAGAGGTGGGAGAGAGAGAGGTGTGTGAGAGAGAAAGAGAGGTGTGGGAGAGAGAGAGAGGTAGGAGAAAGAGGTGGGAAAGAGAGAGAGGTGGGAGAGAGACAGGTGGAAGAGGGAGAGAGGTGGGAGAGAGAGAGAGAGGTGGGAGAGAGAAAAGAAAGAGGTGGGAGAGAGAAGAGAGAGGTGGAATAGGGAGAGGTGGGAGGGAGAGAGAGGTGATAGAAAGAGAGAGGTGGGAAAGAGAGAGGTAGGAGAGAGAGAGGTGGGAGAGAAGGAGAGAGGTGGGAGAGAGAAGCGAGAAGTGCAAGAGAGAGGTAGGAAAGAGAGAGTGGTGGAAGAGAGAGAGTGAGAGGTGGGAGAGAGAGAAAGAGGTGGGAGAGAGAGATGGGAGACAGAGAGAGAGGGAGGTGGGCAAGAGAAGAGAGAGGTGGGCGAGAGAAAAGAGAGAGGTGGGCGAGAGAAGAGAGGGGTGGGAGAGGGAAGAGAGAGTGGTGGGATAGAGAAGAGAGAGAGGTAGGAGAGAGAGATGTGAGAGAGAATGCTGGGAGAGAGAGGTGGGAGAAAGGGGTGGGTGAGAGAGAAGTGGGAGAGAGAAGAGAGAGGTGAGAGAGAAAAGAGAGAGAGGTGGGAGAGAGAGGTGTGAGAGAGAGGTGGTGTGAGAGAGAGGTGGGAGAAAGAGAGGTGGAATAGAGAAGAGAGAGGTGGGGAGAGAAGAGAAATAAGTGGGAGAGAGAGAGGGGGTGGTAGAGAGAAAAAGAGAGGTGGGGAGGGAGATGTGGGAGAGAGAGGTGGGAAAGAGAGATGGGAGGGAGAGAGAGGTGGGAGAAAGAAAGAGAGAGTTGGGAGAGAGAGAGGTGGGAGAAAGAGGTGGGAGAGAGAGAGGGATGGGAGAGAGAGAGGTGGGAGAGAGAGATGGGAGAGAGAGGTGGGATAGAGAGGTGGGAGAAAGAGGTGGGAGAGAGAGGGATGGGAGAGAGAGGTGGGAGAGAGAGAAATAGAGGTGTGGGAGACAGAGAGGTGGGAGAGAGAGGTAGGAGAGAGAGAGGGAAAGCTTGGGGAGAGAGAGGTAGGAGAGAGAGAGGGAAAGGTTGGGGAGAGAGAGGTAGGAAAGAGAAAGAGGTGGGGGAGAGAGGTGGGAGAGATAGAGAGAGAGCTGTGAGAGAGGAGGGAGAAAGAGGTGGGAGAGAGAGAGGGATGGGAGAGAGAGAGGTGGGAGAGAGAGATGGGAGAGAGAGGTGGGATAGAGAGGTGGGAGAAAGAGGTGGGAGAGAGAGGGATGGGAGAGAGAGGTGGGAGAGAGAGAAATAGAGGTGTGGGAGACAGAGAGGTGGGAGAGAGAGGTAGGAGAGAGAGAGGGAAAGCTTGGGGAGAGAGAGGTAGGAGAGAGAGAGGGAAAGGTTGGGGAGAGAGAGGTAGGAAAGAGAAAGAGGTGAGAAGGAGGTGGGAGACAAAAAGGTGAGAGAGAGAGAGGAGAAAGAGACAGAGGTCGGAGGGAGAGGTGAGAGAGAGAGAGAGAAGTGGAAGAGAGAGGGGGACAGAGAGGCAGGAGAGAGAAAGGTGGCCGAGAGAGAGAGGGAGAGGTGGGAGAGAGAGAGGTGGGAGAGAGGAAGGTGGGAGAGAAAGGTGGCCGAGAGAGAGGGGGGAGAGGTGGGGGAGAGAGGTGGGGGAGAGAGGTGGGGGAGAGAGAGGGGGAGTGAGAGAGGGGTGAGAGGGGGGTGAGAGGAGGAGAGAGAGGGAGAGGTGGGAGAGAGGTGGAAGAGAGACAGACACGTGGAAGAGAGAGAGGTGGGAGAGAGAAAGACAGACAGAGAGAGAGAGAGACACAGACAGAGACAAACAGACAGACAAGTGGGAGAGGGAGAGAGGTTGGAGACAGAGAGAGAGGTGGTTGAAAGAAAGAGAAGAGTGGGAGAGAGAAGAGAGAGATGGGAGAGAGAAGAGAGAGCTGGGAGAGAGGAGAGAGAGGTGGGAGAGAGAAGTGGGAGAGATGAGAGACAGAAGTGGGAGAGAGGAGAAAGAGACATAAGAGAGAGAAGAGAGAGAGGTGGGATGGAGTAGAGAGGGGTAGGAGAGAGAAGAGAGAGAGGTGGCGTAGATTCGAGAGAGAAGTGGGAGAGAGGAGAGAGAAGAGAGAAAAGAGAGGTGAGAAAGACACACAGACAGAGCCACACAGACTAGAGACAGGGAGAGGAAGGTGAGAAGGAGGTGGGAGAGAGAGAGAGAAGAGGGAAAGAGAGAGAGGTGCGAGACACATGCAGAGACAGAGAAACACACACAGACAGAGACAGGGGAAGGGATGTGAGAAGGAGGTGGGAGACAGAAAGGTGGGAGAGAGAGTGGGAGGAGAAAGAGAGAGAGGTGGGAGGGAGAGGTAGGAGAGAGAGAAGTGGAAGAGAGAGGGGGACAGAGAGGCGGATGAGAGGGAGGTTGGAGAGAGAGAGGTGGAAGAGAGGGAGGTGGGCGAGAGAGGTGGCCGAGAGAGGGGGGGAAGAGGTGGGAGAGAAAGGTGAGGGAGAGAGAGGGGGAGTGATAGAGGGGTGAGAGGGGGGAAGATAGAGGGAGAGGTGGGAGAGAGGTAGGGGAGAAACAGACAGTTGGAAGAGAGAGAGGGGTGGGATAGAGAAAGACAGACACAGAGAGAGAGAGAGACAGACAAAGACAAACAGACAGACAAGTGGGGGAGAGAGAGGATGGAGACAGAAAGAGAGGTGGTTAAAAGAGAGAGAAGAGTGGAAGAGAGAAGAGAGAGGTGGGAGATAGAAGCCAAAGAGGTGGGAGAGAGAAGAGAGAGAGGTGGGAGAGAGAGAGAGGTGGGAGAGAGGAGAGAGAAGTGGGAGAGAGGAGAAAGAGACATGGGAGAGAGAAGAGAGAGGTGTGATGGAGTAGAGAGGGGTAGGAGAGAGAAGAGAGAGGTGGGCGAGAGTAGAGAGAGTAGTGGGAGAGAGGAGAGAGAAGAGAAAGAGAAGAGAGAAAAGAGAAGTGAGAAAGACACACAGACAGACACACAGACTAGAGACAGGGAGAGAAAGGTGAGGAGGTGGGAGAGAGAGAGAGAGGAGAAAGAGGAAGAGAGGTGGGAGTGAGAGAGGAGAGAGAGGAGTGGGAGAGAGAAGAGAGAGAGGTGGGAGAGAGGTGGGAGAGAGAAAAGAAAGGTGGGAGAGAGAAAGAGGTGGGAGAGAGAGAGAAAGTGGTGGAAGAGAGAAAGGGTGGGAAAGAGTGAAAGGGAGAGAGGTGGGAGACAGAAAGGGAAAATTCGGGGAGAGAAAGAGAGGCAGGAGAGAGTGAGAGGTGGGAGAGTGAGAGCGAAAGGTGGGGGGAGAGAAAGGTGGGAGAGACAGAGGTAGGAGGGAGATAGGGAGAGGTGGGGTAGAGAGAGGTAGGAAAGAGAAAGAGGTGGGGGAGAGGAAGAGAGGTGGGGAAAAGAGGTGGGAGAGATAGAGAGAGAGAGCTGTGAGAGAGAGAGGTGGGAGAGAGGAGAGAGAGAAGTGGGAGAGAGGAGAGACAGAAGTGGGAGAGAGGAGAAAGAGACATGGGAGAGGGAAGAGAGAGGTGGGATGGAGTAGAGAGGTGTAGGAGAGAGAAGAGAGAGAGGTGGGAGAGAGTAGAGAGAGAAGTGGGGGAGAGTAGAGAGTTGAGAAAGACACACAGACAGAGACACACAGACTAGAGACAGGGAGAGGAAGGTGAGAAGGAGGTGGGAGAGAGAGAGAGAGAGGAGAAAGAGGGAGAGAGGTGGGAGAGAGAGAGGTGTGAGAGAGAGAGATGGGAGAGAGAGGTGGGAGAGAGAAGAGAGAGAGGTGGGAGAGAGAAAAGAGAGGTGGGAGAGAAAAAGAGGTGGGAGAGAGAGAGGGTGGGAAAGAGTAAAAGGGAGAGAGGTGGGAGACAGAGAGCGAAAGGTTGGGGAGAGTAAGAGAGGCGGGAGAGAGAGAGGTGGACAAGAGCGAGAGGCGGTAGAGAGCCAAAGGTGGGAGAGAGAGAGCGAAAGGTGGAGAGAGAGAGAGGTGGGAGAATCAGAGGTAGGAGGGAGATAGGGTAGGGTGGGGGAGAGAGAGTTAGGGGAGAGAGAAGAAGTGGAGAGAGAGGTAGGAAAGAGAGAGAGGTGGTGTTAGAGGAAGAGAGGTGGGGGAGAGAGAGTGGTGGGGGAGAGAGAGAGGTGGGAGAGAGAGCTGTGAGAGAGAGAGGTGGTAGAGAGAGGTTAGAGGAGGGAGATAGAAAGGTTGGAGAGAGGGGGAGAGATAGGTGGGAGAGAGAAGTGGCACAGAGAGAGGGGGGAAAGAGGTGGGAGAGAAAGAGGTGGAAGAGAGAGAGAGGTGGGAGAAAGAGAGAAGTGGGAGAAAGAAGTGGGAGAGACAGGTGAGAGAGAAAGGTGGGAGAGAGAGAGGTGTGAGAGAGATAGAGAAGTGGAAAAGAGAGAGAGGTGAGAGACACACACAGAGAGAAAGAGACACACACAGACAGAGACAGGGAGAGGGAGGTGAGAAACAGGTGGGAGATAGAAAGGTGTGAGATAGAGTGAGGTGGGAGAGAAAGGTGCGAGAGAGAGGTGGGAGAGAGAGGTGGGAGAGAGAGGCAGAGAGAGAGGTGGGAGAGGGAGAGGTGGGAGAAAGAGGTGGCCGGGAGAGAGGGGATGAGAGAGAGGTGGGGGAGAGAGAGGGGTGAGAGCGTGGGGAGAGAGAGGGAGAGGTGGGAGAGAGAGGTGGAAGAAAGAGAGGTGGGAGAGAGAGATGGGAGAGAGAAAGACAGACAGAGAGAGACACACACAGACAGAGACAAACAGACAGACAAGTGGGAAAGAGAGAGGTTGAAGACAGAGAGAGAGGTGGTAGAAAGAGAGAGAAATGGTAGAGAGAAGAGAGAGAGGTGGGAGAGAGAAGAGAAAGAGGTGGGAGAATGAAGAGAGAGAGGTGGATGAGAGAAGAGAGAGAGGTGGGAGAGAGGAGAGAGAGAGAAGTGGGAGGGAGGAGAGACAGAAGTGGGAGAGAGGGGAGACAGAAGTGGGAGAGAGGAGATAGAGACGTGAGAGAGAGAAGAGACAGAGGTTGGATAGAGTAGAGAGAAGTAGGAGAGAGAAGAGAGAGGTGGGATAGAGTAGAGAGAGAGGGGAGAGAGTAGAGAGAAGAGAGAGGTGTGAAAGACACACACACAGACAGAGACACACAGACTAGAGACAGGGAGAGGAAGGTGAGAAGGAGGTGGGAGGGAGAGAGAGAGAGGAGAAAGAGAGAGAGGTGGGAGAGAGAGGTGGGAGAGAGAGAGGTGGGAGGGAGAGAGGTGGGAGACAGAGAGAGAGGTAGGAGACAGAGGTGATCTAGAGAAAAAAGAGGTGGGTGACAGAAAAGAGAGAGGTGGGCGAGAGAAGAAAGAGGGGTGGGAGAGAGAGGTGAGAGAGAAAGGTGGGAGAGAGAGAGGTGGGAGAGAGAGAGAAGTGGGAAAGGGAGAGATGTGCAAGACACACATGCAGAGACAGAGACACACACACAGACAGAGACAGAGGGAGGGAGGTGAGAAGGAGGTGGGAGACAGAAAGGTGAGAGAGAGAGAGGGAGGAGAAAGAGAGAGAGGTGGGAGGGAGAGGTAGGAGAGAGAGAAGTGGAAGAGAGAGGGGGACAGAGAGGCGGGAGAGAGAGAGGTCAGAGAGAGACAGACAGTTGGAAGAGAGAGAGGTGGCATAGAGAAAGACAGACACAGAGAGAGAGAGAGAGAGAGAGAGAGAGAGAGAGAGAGAGACAAAGACAGAGACAAACAGACAAGTGGGAGAGAGAGAGGTTGGAGACAGAGAGAGAGGTGGTTGAAAGAGAGAGAAGAGTGGAAGAGAGAAGAGAGAGGTGGGAGAGAGAAGACAAAGAGGTGGGAGAGATAGAGGTGGGAGAGAGGAGAGAGAGAAGTGGGAGAGAGGAGAGACAGAAGTGGGAGAGAGGAGAAAGAGACATGGGAGAAAGAAGAGAGAGAGGTGGGATGGAGTAGAGAGGGGTAGGAGAGAGAAGAGACAGGTGGGAGAGAGTAGAGAGAAGAGAGAAAAGAGAGGTGAGAAAGACACACAGACTAGAGACAGGGAGAAGGAGGTGGGAGAGAGAGAAAGGAGAAAGAGGGAGAGAGGTGGGAGACAGAGAGGAGTGGGAGACAGAAGAGAGAGATGTGGGGGAGAGAAGAGAGAGGTGGGAGAGAGAATAGAAAGGTGGGAGAGAGAAAGAGGTGGGAGAGAGAGAGAAAGTGTTGGCCGAGAGAGAGGAGGGAGAGAGAGGTGGGGGAGAGAGAGGGGTAAGAGGGGGGAGAAAGAGGGAGAGGTGGGAGAGAGACAGACAGGTGGAAGAGAGAGAGAGAGGTGGGAAAGAGAAAGACAGACACAGAGAGAGAGAGACACAGACAGAGACAAACAGACAGACAAGTGGGAGAGAGAGAGGTTGAAGACAGAGAGAGAGGTGGTTGAAAGAGAGAAGAGTCGGAGAGAGAAGAGAGAGAGGTGGGAGAGAGAAGAGAGAGAGGTGGGAGAGAGGAGAGAGAGAGGTAGGAGACAGGAGAGAGAGTAGTGGGAGAGAGGAGAGACGGAAGTGGGAGAGAGGAGAATGAGACGTGGGAGAGAGAAGAGAGAGAGGTGGGATGAAGTAGAGAGGTGTAGGAGAGAGAAGAGAGAGGTGGGAGAGAGTAGAGGGAGAAGTGGGAGAGAGTAGAGAGAAGAGAGAGAGAAGAGAGGTGAGTAAGACACACAGACAGAGACACAGACTAGAGACAGGGAGAGGAAGGTGAGAAAGAGGTGGGAGAGAGAGAGAGAGAGAGAGAGGAGAAAGCGTTAGAGAGGTGGGAGACAGAGAGGTGTGAGAGAGAGGTGTGGGAGAGAGAGGTGGGAGAGAGAAGAGAGAGGGGTGGGAGAGAGAAAAGAGAGGTGGGAGAGAGAAAGAGATGGGAGAGAGAGAAAGCGGTGGAAGAGAGAGAGGGTGGGAAAGAGTGAAAGGGAGAGAGGTGGGAGACAGAGAGCGAAAGATCGGGGAGAGAAAGAGAGGCGGGAGAGAGAGAGGTGGACGAGAGCGAGAGGCAGTAGAGAGCCAAAGGTGGGAGAGAGAGAGAGAGCGAAAGGTGGAGAGAGAGAGGTGGGAGAATCAGAGGTAGGAGGGAGATGGGGAGAGGTGGGGGAGAGAGAGGTAGGGGATAGAGAAGGAGAGGAGAGAGAGGTAGGAAAGAGAGAGGTGGGGGAGAGAGAGGTGGGAGAGAGAGCTGTGAGAGAGAGAGGTGGTCGAGAGAGGTGGTAGAGAGAGGTGAGAGGAGGGCGAGAGAAAGGTGGGAAAGAGGAAGGTGGGAGAGAGAGAGGTGTGAGAGATAGAGAAGTGGAAAAGAGAGAAAGGTGAGAGACACACACACAAAGACAGAGACACACACACAGACAGAGACAGGGAGAGGGAAGTGAGTAAGAGGTGGGAGAGAGAAAGGTGTGAGATAGAGTGAGGTGGGAGAAAGAGAGAGAGGTGGGAGACAGAGAGGTAGGAGAGACAGGTGATCGAGAGAAAAAAGAGGTCTGCGACAGAAAAGAGATAGGTGGGCGAGGGAAGAGAGGGGCGGGAGACAGAGAGAGGTGTGGGGGAGAGAGGTGGGAGAGAAAGAGGTGGGAGAAAGAGAGATAGATGGGAGAGAGAGACATGGGAGAAAGAGAGAGGTGAGAGAGTTGGGAGGGAGAGAGGTGGGAGAGAGAGGTGTGAGAGAGAGAGGTGGGAGAGAGAAGAGAGAGAGGTGGGAGAGAGAATAGAGAGTTGGGAGAGAGAAAGAGGTGGGAGAGAGAGAAAGCGGTGGAAGAGAGAGGGTGAGAAAGAGTGAAAGGGAGAGTGGTGGGAGACAGAGAGGGAAAGGTCGGGGAGAGAAAGAGAGGCGGGAGAGAGCGAGGTGGACGAGCGCGAGAGGCGGTAGAGAGCCAAAGGTGGGAGAGAGAGAGCGAAAGGTGGAGAGAGAGAGAGGTGGGAGAAACAGAGGTAGGAGGGAGATAGGGAGAGGTGGGGGAGAGAGAGGTAGGGGAAAGAGAGGGAGAGGAAAGAGAGGTAGGAAAGAGAGAGGTGGGAGAGAGGAAGAGAGGTGGGGAAAGAGAGAGAGAGGAGAAAGAGGGAGAGAGGTGGGAGACAGAGAGGTGTGAGAGAGAGGTGTGGGAGAGAGAGGTGGGAGAGAAGAGAGAGAGGTGGGAGAGAGAAAAGAGAGGTGGGAGAGAGAAAGAGATGGGAGAGAGAGAAAGTGGTGGAAGAGAGAGAGGGTGGGAAAGAGTGAAAGGGAGAGAGGTGGTAGACAGAGAGCGAAAGATCGAGGAGAGAAAGAGAGGCGGGAGAGAGAGAGGTGGACGAGAGCGAGAGGCGGGTTTAGAGCCAAAGGTGGGAGAGAGAGAGAGCGAAAGGTGGAGAGAGAGAGAGGTGGGAGAATCAGAGGTAGGAGGGAGATAGGGAGAGGTGGGTGAGAGAGAGGTAGGGGAGAGAGAAGGAGAGGAGAGGTAGGAAAGAGAGAGAGGTGGGAGAGAGGAAGAGAGGTGGGGGAGAGAGAGTGGTGGGGGGAGACAGAGGTGGGAGAGAGAGCTGTGAGGGAGAGAGGTGGTAGAGAGAGGTGAGAGGTGGGAGAGAGAAAGGTGGGAAAGAGAAAGGTGGGAGAGAGAGAGATGTGAGAGAGATAGAGAAGTGGAAAAGAGAGAGAGGTGAGAGACACACACACACAAAGACAGAGACACACACACAGACAGAGACAGGGAGAGGGAAGTGAGAAAGAGGTGGGAGAGAGAAAGGTGTGAGATAGAGTGAGGTGGGAGAAAGAGAAGAAAGAGAGAGAGAGGTGGGAGAAAGAGAGGTGGGAGAGAGAGGTGGCCGGGAAAGAGGGGATGAGAGAGAGGTGGGGGAAAGAGAGGGGTGAGAGAGGGGGGAGAGAGAGGGAGAGGTGGGAGAGAGAGGTGGAAGAAAGAGAGGTGGGGAGAGAGAGGTGGGGGAGAGAGAGATGGGAGAGAAAGAGACAGACACATAGAGAGAAACACACAGACAGAGACAAAACAGACAGACAAGTGGGAGAGAGAGAGAGAGGTTGGAGACAGAGAGAGAGGTGGTAGAAAGAGAGAGAGGAATGGGAGAGAGAAGAGAGAGAGGTGAGAGAGAGAAGAGAGAGAGGTTGGAGAGAGAAGAGAGAGAGGTTGGAGAGTGAAGAGAGAGAGGTTGGAAAGAGAGGAGAGAGAGAAGTGGGAGAGAGGTGAGACAAAAGTGGGAGAGAGGAGAGACAAAAGTGGGAGAGAGGAGAGACAAAAGTGGGAGAGAGGAGAGACAGAAGTGGGAGAGAGGAGATAGAGACGTGGGAGAGAGAAGAGAGAGAGGTGGGATAGAGTAGAGAGAGGTAGGAGAGAGAACAGAGAGGTGGGTGAGAGAAGAGAGAGAGGTGGGAGAAAGAAGAAAGGTGGGAGAGAGTGGTGGGAGAGAGAGATGTGGGAGGGAGAGAGGTGGGAGACAGAGAGAGAGGTAGGAGAGATCAAGAGAAAAAAGAGGTGGGCGACAGAAAAGAGAGAGAAGGGCGAGAGAAGAGAGAGGGGTGGGAGACAGAGAGAGGTGTGAAGGAGAGAGGTGGGAGAGAGAGGTAGCTAGAAAGAGAGATAGATGGGAGAGAGAGGTGGGAGAAAGAGAGAGGTGAGAGAGTTGGGAGGGAGAGGGGTGTGAGAGAGGTGGGAGAGAGAGAGGGATGGGAGACAGAGATGTGGGAGACAAAAAGAGAGGTGGGAGAGAGGAAGAGAGGTGGAAGAGAAAAAGAGAGGTGGGTGAGAGAGGTGGGAAAGAGAGAGAGGTGGGAGATAGAGAGAGAGTTGGGAGAGAGAAAGGTAGGAGAGGGAGAGAGGTTGGAGAGAGAAATGGGAGAGAGAAAGAGAGATGTGAGAGAGACAGAGGTGGGAGATAGAGAGGTGGGAGACATAGAGAGAGGTGGGAGACATAGAGAGAGGTGGGGGAGAGAAAAAGAGGTGGGCAAGAGAAGAGAGAGGTGAGCGAAATAAAAGAGAGAGGTGGGAGAGAGAAGAGAAAGAGGTGGGAGAGAGTGGTGGGAGAGAGAGAGAGGTGGGAAAGAGAAGAGAGAGGTTGGGAAAAGAAAAGAGGTGGGAGAGAGAGAGAGGTGGGGGAGAGAGAGAGGTGGGAGAAAGAGAAAGAGATGGGAGAGAGAGAGGTGAGAGAAAGAGAGACGTGAGAGAGAGAGGTGGGAGAGAGAGAGTTGGGAGAAAGAGGTAGGACAGAGAAGTGGGGGAGAGAGGGGGAGAGAGAGGTGGGAGAGAGAGAGGTGGGAGAGATAGCTGTGAGAGAGAGAGGTGGGAGAAAGAGAGAGATATGGGAGAGAGAGGTGAGAGAAAGAGGAACGTGAGAGAGAGGTGGGAGAGAGAGAGATGGGAGAAAGAGTTAGGACAGAGAGGTGGGTGAGAGAGCTGGGAGAGAGAGAGGTGGGGGAGAGAAGAGAGAGGTGGGAAGAGAACAGAGAGGTGGCAGAAAGAAAGACGTGGGAGAGAGAAGGGGGTGGGCGAGAGAGATATGGGAGAGAGAGTTGTGGGGGAGAGAGAGGTGGAGGAGAGAGAGAGAGGTGGGAGAAAGAGAGAGAGATGGGAGAGAGAGAGGTGTGAGAAAGAGGTGGGAGAGAGGGAGAGAGAGAGGTGTGAGAAAGAGGTGGGAGAGAGGGAGAGAGGTGGGAGAGAGAAGAGAGAGAGGTGGGAGAGAGAAAAGAGAGTTGGGAGAGAGAAAGAGGTGGGAGAGAGAGAAAGCGGTGGAAGATAGAGAGCGTGGGAAAGAGTGAAAGGGAGAGAGGTGGGAGACAGAGAGGGAAAGGTCGGGAGAGAAAGAGAGGCGGGAGAGAGAGAGGTGGGGGAGAGAGAGAGGTGGGAGAAAGAGAGACGTGAGAGAGAGAGGTGGGAGAGAGAGTTGGGAGAATGAGGTAGGACAGAGATGTGGGAGAGAGAGGGGGAGAGAGAGGTGGGAGAGATAGAGAGGTGGCAGAGAGAAGAGTGAGGTGGGAAGAGAAGAGAGAGAGGTGGGAGAGAGAAAGACGTGGGAGAGAGAAGGGGGTGGGAGAGAGAGAGGTGGGAGAGAGAGTAGTGGGGGAGAGAGAGAGGTGGAGGAGAGAGAGAGGTGGGAGAAAGAGAGAGAGATGAGAGAGAGAGAGGTGGGAGAGAGAAAAGAGAGTTGGGAGAGAGAAAGAGGTGGGAGAGTGAGAAAGCGGTGGAAGAGAGAGGGTGGGAAAGAGTGAAAGGGAGAGAGGTGGGAGAGAGAGAGGTGGACTAGAGCGAGAGGCGGTAGAGAGCCAAAGGTGGGAGAGAGAGAGCGAAATGTGGAGAAAGAGAGGTGGGAGAAACAGAGGTAGGAGGGAGATAGGGAGAGGTGAGGGAGAGAGAGGTAGGAGAAAGAGAGGGAAAGGAGAGAGAGGTAGGAAAGAGAGAGAGGTGGGAGAGAGGAAGAGAGGTGGGAGAGAGAGAGGTGGGAGAGATAGCTGTGAGAGAGAGGTGGGAGAAAGAGAGAGATATGGGAGAGAGAGGTGAGAGATAGAGGAACATGAGAGAGAGAGAGGTGGGAGAAAGAGGTAGGACAGAGAGGTGGGAGAGAGAGGTGGGAGAGAGGTGGGGGAGAGAGAGGTGGGGGAGAGAAGAGAGAGGTGGGAAGAGAAGAGAGAGGTGGGAGAGAGAAAGACCTGGGAGAGAGAAGGGGGTGGGAGAGAGAGAGAGGTGGGAGAGACAGTTGTGGGGGAGAGAGAGGTGGTAGAAAGAGAGAGAGGAATGGGAGAGAGAAGAGAGAGAGGTGGGAGAGAGAAGAGAAAGAGGTAAGAGAGAAGAGAGTGAGGTTGGAGAGAGAAGAGAGAGAGGTTGGAGAGAGAAGAGAGAGAGGTTGGAGAGAGAAGAGAGAGAGGTTGGAAAGAGAGGACAGAGAGAAGTGGGAGAGAGGAGAGACAAAAGTGGGAGAGAGGAGAGACAGAAGTGGGAGAGAGGAGATAGAGACGTGGGAGAGAGAAGAGAGAGAGGTGGGATAGAGTAGAGAGAGGTAGGAGAGAGAAGAGAGAGGTGGGATAGAGTAGAGAGAGAGGGGAGAGAGTAGAGAGAAGAGAGGTGTGAAAGACAGACAGAGACACACAGACTAGAGACAGGGGGAGGGAGTTGAGAAGGAGGTGGGAGGGAGAGAGGTGGGAGAGAGAGAGAGGAGAAAGAGAGAGAGGTGGGAGATAGAGTTGTGGGGGAGAGAGAGGTGGAAGAGAGAGAGAGGTGGGAGAAAGAGAGAGAGATGGGAGAGAGAGAGGTGGGAGAAAGAGGTGGGAGAGAGGGAGAGAGGTGGGAGAGAGAAGAGAGAGAGGTGGGAGAGCGAGTTGTGGGGGAGAGAGAGGTGGAAGAGAGAGAGAGGTGGGAGAAAGAGAGAGAGGAGAAAGAGAGAGAGGTGGGAGAGAGAGTTGTGGGGGAGAGAGAGGTGGAAGAGAGAGAGAGGTGGGAGAAAGAGAGAGAGATGGGAGAGAGAGAGGTGGGAGAAAGAGGTGGGAGAGAGAGAAAGCGGTGGAACATAGAGAGCGTGGGAAAGAGTGAAAGGGAGAGAGGTGGGAGACAGAGAGGGAAAGGTCGGGGAGAGAAAGAGAGGCGGGAGAGAGAGAGGTGGGGGGGAAAGAGAGGTGTGAGAAAGAGAGAGAGATGGGAGAGAGAGAGGTGAGAGAAAGAGAGACGTGAGAGAGAGAGAGGTGGGAGAGAGAGTTGGGAGAATGAGGTAGGACAGAGAAGTGGGAGAGAGAGGGGGAGAGAGAGGTGGGAGAGAGGGAGAGAGATGGGAGAGAGAGAGGTGGGAGAGAGAGAGGTGGGAGAGAGAAAAGAGAGTTGGGGGAGAAAGAGAGGTGGGAGAGAGGGAGAGAGATGGGAGAGAGAGAGGTGGGAGAGAGAGAGGTGGGAGAGAGAAAAGAGAGTTGGGAGAGAGAAAGAGGTGGGAGAGAGAAAAAGCGGTGGAAGAGAGAGGGTGGGAAAGAGTGAAAGGGAGAGAGGTGGGAGAGAGAGAGGTGGACTAGAGCCAGAGGCGGTAGAGAGCCAAAGGTGGGAGAGAGAGAGCGAAAGGTGGAGAAACAGAGGTGGGAGAAACAGAGGTAGGAGGGAGATAGGGAGAGGTGGGGGAGAGAGAGGTAGGAGAAAGAGAGGGAGAGGAGAGAGAGGTAGGAAAGAGAGAGAGGTGGGAGAGAGGAAAAGAGGTGGGGGAGAGAGAGAGGTGGGAGAGATAGCTGTGAGAGAGAGAGAGCTGGGAGAAAGAGAGAGATATGGGAGAGAGAGGTGAGAGATCGAGGAACGTGAGAGAGAGAGAGAGAGAGAGAGAGAGAGAGAGGTGGGAGAAAGAGGTAGGACAGAGAGGTGGGAGAGAGAGGTGGGAGAGAGAGAAGTGGGGGAGAGAAGAGAGAGGTGGGAAGAGAAGAGAGAGGTGGGAGAGAGAAAGACCTGGGAGAGAGAAGGGGGTGGGAGAGAGAGAGGTGGGAGAGACAGTTGTGGGGGAGAGAGAGGTGGTAGAAAGAGAGAGAGGAATGGGAGAGAGAAGAGAGAGGTGGGAGAGAGAAGAAAAAGAGGTGAGAGAGAGAAGAGAGAGAGGTTGGAGAGAGAAGAGAGAGAGGTTGGAGAGAGAAGAGAGAGAGGTTGGAAAGAGAGGAGAGAGAGAAGTGGGAGAGAGGAGAGACAAAAGTGGGAGAGAGGAGAGACAAAAGTGGGAGAGAGGAGAGACAAAAATGGGAAAGAGGAGAGACAGAAGTGGGAGAGAGGAGATAGAGACGTGGGAGAGAGAAGAGAGAGAGGTGGGATAGAGAAGAGAGAGAGGTGGGATAGAGTAGAGAGAGGTAGGAGAGAGAAGAGAGAGGTGGGATAGAGTAGAGAGAGAGAGGGGAGAGAGTAGAGAGAAGAGAGAGGTGTAAAAGACACACACAGACAGAGACACACAGACTAGAGACAGGGAGAGGGAGTTGAGAAGGAGGTGGGAGGGAGAGAGACAGAGAGAGAGAGGAGAGAGAGAGGTGGGTGAGAGAAGTAAGAGAGAGGTGGGGGAGAGAGAGAGGTGGGAGAAAGAGAGACGTGAGAGAGAGAGAGGTGGGAGAGAGAGTTGGGAGAATGAGGTAGGACAGAGATGTGGGAGAGAGAGGGGGAGAGAGAGGTGGGAGAGATAGAGAGGTGGCGGAGAGAAGAGTGAGGTGGGAAGAGAAGAGAGAGAGCTGGGAGAGAGAAAGACGTGGGAGAGAGAAGGGGGTGGGAGAGAGAGAGGTGGGAGAGAGAGTAGTGGGGGAGAGAGAGAGGTGGAGGAGAGAGAGAGGTGGGAGAAAGAGAGAGAGATGGGAGAGAGAGAGGTGGGAGAAAGAGATGGGAGAGAGGGAGAAAGGTGGGAGAGAGAGAGGTGTGAGAGAGAGAGGTGGGAGAGAGAAAAGAGAGTTGGGAGAGAGAAAGAGGTGGGAGAGTGAGAAAGCGGTGGAAGAGAGAGGGTGGGAAAGAGTGAAAGGGAGAGAGGTGGGAGAGAGAGAGGTGGACTAGAGCGAGAGGCGGTAGAGAGCCAAAGGTGGGAGAGAGAGAGCGAAATGTGGAGAAAGAGAGGTGGGAGAAACAGAGGTAGGAGGGAGATAGGGAGAGGTGAGGGAGAGAGAGGTAGGAGAAAGAGAGGGAAAGGAGAGAGAGGTAGGAAAGAGAGAGAGGTGGGAGAGAGGAAGAGAGGTGGGAGAGAGAGAGGTGGGAGAGATAGCTGTGAGAGAGAGAGGTGGGAGAAAGAGAGAGATATGGGAGAGAGAGGTGAGAGATAGAGGAACATGAGAGAGAGAGAGGTGGGAGAAAGAGGTAGGACAGAGAGGTGGGAGAGAGAGGTGGGAGAGAGGTGGGGGAGAGAGAGGTGGGGGAGAGAAGAGAGAGGTGGGAAGAGAAGAGAGAGGTGGGAGAGAGAAAGACCTGGGAGAGAGAAGGGGGTGGGAGAGAGAGAGAGGTGGGAGAGACAGTTGTGGGGGAGAGAGAGGTGGTAGAAAGAGAGAGAGGAATGGGAGAGAGAAGAGAGAGAGGTGGGAGAGAGAAGAGAAAGAGGTGAGAGAGTAGAGAGTGAGGTTGGAGAGAGAAGAGAGAGAGGTTGGAGAGAGAAGAGAGAGAGGTTGGAGAGAGAAGAGAGAGAGGTTGGAAAGAGAGGACAGAGAGAAGTGGGAGAGAGGAGAGACAAAAGTGGGAGAGAGGAGAGACAGAAGTGGGAGAGAGGAGATAGAGACGTGGGAGAGAGAAGAGAGAGAGGTGGGATAGAGTAGAAAGAGGTAGGAGAGAGAAGAGAGAGGTGGGATAGAGTAGAGAGAGAGGGGAGAGAGTAGAGAGAAGAGAGGTGTGAAAGACAGACAGAGACACACAGACTAGAGACAGGGGGAGGGAGTTGAGAAGGAGGTGGGAGGGAGAGAGGTGGGAGAGAGAGAGAGGAGAAAGAGAGAGAGGTGGGAGAGAGAGTTGTTGGGGAGAGAGAGGTGGAAGAGAGAGAGAGGTGGGAGAAAGAGAGAGAGATGGGAGAGAGAGAGGTGGGAGAAAGAGGTGGGAGAGAGGGAGAGAGGTGGGAGAGAGAAGAGAGAGAGGTGGGAGAGAGGGTTGTGGGGGAGAGAGAGGTGGAAGAGAGAGAGAGGTGGGAGAAAGAGAGAGAGGAGAAAGAGAGAGAGGTGGGAGAGAGAGTTGTGGGGGAGAGAGAGGTGGAAGAGAGAGAGAGGTGGGAGAAAGAGAGAGAGATGGGAGAGAGAGAGGTGGGAGAAAGAGGTGGGAGAGAGAAAGAGGTGGGAGAGAGAGAAAGCGGTGGAAGATAGAGAGCGTGGGAAAGAGTGAAAGGGAGAGAGGTGGGAGACAGAGAGGGAAAGGTCGGGGAGAGAAAGAGAGGCGGGAGAGAGAGGTGGGGGGGAAAGAGAGGTGGGAGAAAGAGAGAGGGATGGGAGAGAGAGAGGTGAGAGAAAGAGAGACGTGAGAGAGAGAGAGGTGGGAGAGAGAGTTGGGAGAATGAGGTAGGACAGAGAAGTGGGAGAGAGAGGGGGAGAGAGAGGTGGGAGAGAGGGAGAGAGGTGGGAGAGAGAGAGGTGTGAGAGAGAGAGGTGGGAGAGAGAAAAGAGAGTTGGGAGAGAGAAAGAGGTGGGAGAGAGAGAAAGCGGTGGAAGAGAGAGGGTGGGAAAGAGTGAAAGGGAGAGAGGTGGGAGAGAGAGAGGTGGACGAGAGCCAGAGGCGGTAGAGAGCCAAAGGTGGGAGAGAGAGAGCGAAAGGTGGAGAAACAGAGGTGGGAGAAACAGAGGTAGGAGGGAGATAGGGAGAGGTGGGGGAGAGAGAGGTAGGAGAAAGAGAGGGAGAGGAGAGAGAGGTAGGAAAGAGAGAGAGATGGGAGAGAGGAAAAGAGGTGGGGGAGAGAGAGAGGTGGGAGAGATAGCTGTGAGAGAGAGAGAGCTGGGAGAAAGAGAGAGATATGGGAGAGAGAGGTGAGAGATCGAGGAACGTGAGAGAGAGAGAGAGAGAGAGAGATGGGAGAAAGAGGTAGGACAGAGAGGTGGGAGAGAGAGGTGGGAGAGAGAGAAGTGGGGGAGAGAAGAGAGAGGTGGGAAGAGAAGAGAGAGGTGGGAGAGAGAAAGACCTGGGAGAGAGAAGGGGGTGGGAGAGAGAGAGGTGTGAGAGACAGTTGTGGGGGAGAGAGAGGTGGTAGAAAGAGAGAGAGGAATGGGAGAGAGAAGAGAGAGGTGGGAGAGAGAAGAGAAAGAGGTGAGAGAGAGAAGAGAGAGAGGTTGGAGAGAGAAGAGAGAGAGGTTGGAGAGAGAAGAGAGAGAGGTTGGAAAGAGAGGACAGAGAGAAGTGGGAGAGAGGAGAAACAAAAGTGGGAGAGAGGAGAGACAAAAGTGGGAGAGAGGAGAGACAAAAATGGGAGAGAGGAGAGACAGAAGTGGGAGAGAGGAGATAGAGACGTGGGAGAGAGAAGAGAGAGAGGTGGGATAGAGTAGAGAGAGGTAGGAGAGAGAAGAGAGAGGTGGGAGAGAGTAGAGAGAGAGAGGGGAGAGAGTAGAGAGAAGAGAGAGGTGTAAAAGACACACACAGACAGAGACACACAGACTAGAGACAGGGAGAGGGAGTTGAGAAGGAGGTGGGAGGGAGAGAGACAGAGAGAGAGGAGAGAGAGAGGTGGGTGAGAGAAGTAAGAGAGAGGTGGGAGAAAGAAGAAAGGTGGGAGAGAGTGGTGGGAGAGAGTGGTGGGAGAGAGAGATGTGGGAGGTAGAGATGTGGGAGGGAGAGAGGTGGGAGACAGAGAGAGAGGTAGGAGAGACAGGTGATCAAGAGAAAAAAGAGGTGGGCGACAGAAAAGAGAGAGGTGGGCGAGAGAAGAGAGAGGGGTGGCAGACAGAGAGAGGTCTGGGGGAGAGAGGTGGGAGAGAGAGGTGGGAGAGAGAGGTGGGAGAAAGAGAGAGGTGAGAGAGTTGGGAGGGAGAGAGGTGTGAGAGAGAGGTGGGAGAGAGAGAGGGATGGGAGACAGAGATGTGGGAGACAAAAAAGAGAGGTGGGAGAGAGGAAGAGAGGTGGAAGAGAGAAAGAGAGGTGGGTGACAGAGGTGGGAAAGAGAGAGAGGTGGGAGATAGAGAGAGAGTTGGGAGAGAGAAAGGTAGGAGAGGGAGAGAGGTTGGAGAGAGAAAGGTAGGAGAGGGAGAGAGGTTGGAGAGAGAAATGGGAGAGAGAGAAGTGGGAGAGAGAAAGAGAGATGTGAGAGAGACAGAGGTGGGAGATAGAGAGGTGGGAGACATAGAGAGAGGTAGGGAAGAGAAAAAGAGGTGGGCAAGAGAAGAGAGAGGTGAGCGAGAGAAAAGAGAGAGGTGGTAGAGAGAAGAGAAAGAGGTGGGAGAGATATAGGTGGGAGAGAGTGGTGGGAGAGAGAGAGGTGGGAGAGAGTGGTGGGAGAGAGAGAGGTGGGAGAGAGAGAGGTGGGAAAGAGAAGAGAGAGGTTGGGAAAAGAAAAGAGGTGGGAGAGAGAGAGAGGTGGGAGAAAGAGAGAGAGAGAGGTGGGAGAAAGAGAGACGTGTGAGAGAGAGGTGGGAGAGAGAGAGTTGGGAGAAAGAGGTAGGACAGAAAAGTGGGAGAGAGAGGGGGAGAGAGAGGTGGGAGAGAGAGAGGTGGGAGAGAGAGTTGTGGGGGAGAGAGAGGTGGAGGAGAGAGAGAGGTGGGGGAAAGAGAGAGAGATGGGAGCGAGAGAGGTGGGAGAAAGAGGTGGGAGAGAGGGAGAGAGGTGGGAGAGAGAAGAGAGAGAGGTGGGAGAGAGAAAAGAGAGGTGGGAGAGAGAAAGAGGTGGGAGAGAGAGAAAGCGGTGGAAGATAGAGAGCGTGGGAAAGAGTGAAAGGGAGAGAGGTGGGAAACAGAGAGTGAAAGGTCGGGGAGAGAAAGAGAGGCGGGAGAGAGAGAGGTGGGAGAAAGAGAGAGAGATGGGAGAGAGAGAGGTGAGAGAAAGAGAGACGTGGGAGAGAGAGAGGTGGGAGAGAGAGTTGGGAGAATGAGGTAGGACAGAGAAGTGGGAGAGAGAGGGGGAGAGAGAGGTGGGAGAGTGGGAGAGAGGTGGGAGAGAGAGAGGTGTGAGAGAGTGGTTGGAGAGAGAAAAGAGAGTTGGGAGAGAGAAAGAGGTGGGAGAGAGAGAAAGCGGTGGAAGAGAGAGGGTGGGAAAGAGTGAAAGGGAGAGAGGTGGGAGAGAGAGAGGTGGACGAGAGCGAGAGGCGGTAGAGAGCCAAAGGTGGGAGAGAGAGAGCCAAAGGTGGAGAAAGAGAAGTGGGAGAAACAGAGGTAGGAGGGAGATAGGGAGAGGTGGGGGAGGGAGAGGTAGGAGAAAGAGAGGGAGAGGAGAGAGAGGTAGGAAAGAGAGAGGTGGGAGAGAGGAAAAGAGGTGGGGGAGAGAGAGGGGTGGGGGAGAGAGAGAGGTGGGAGAAAGAGAGAGAGAGAGGTGGGAGAAAGAGAGACGTGTGAGAGAGAGGTGGGAGAGAGAGAGTTGGGAGAAAGAGGTAGGACAGAAAAGTGGGAGAGAGAGGGGGAGAGAGAGGTGGGAGAGAGAGAGGTGGGAGAGAGAGTTGTGGGGGAGAGAGAGGTGGAGGAGAGAGAGAGGTGGGGGAAAGAGAGAGAGATGGGAGCGAGAGAGGTGGGAGAAAGAGGTGGGAGAGAGGGAGAGAGGTGGGAGAGAGAAGAGAGAGAGGTGGGAGAGAGAAAAGAGAGGTGGGAGAGAGAAAGAGGTGGGAGAGAGAGAAAGCGGTGGAAGATAGAGAGCGTGGGAAAGAGTGAAAGGGAGAGAGGTGGGAAACAGAGAGTGAAAGGTCGGGGAGAGAAAGAGAGGCGGGAGAGAGAGAGGTGGGAGAAAGAGAGAGAGATGGGAGAGAGAGAGGTGAGAGAAAGAGAGACGTGGGAGAGAGAGAGGTGGGAGAGAGAGTTGGGAGAATGAGGTAGGACAGAGAAGTGGAAGAGAGAGGGGGAGAGAGAGGTGGGAGAGTGGGAGAGAGGTGGGAGAGAGAGAGGTGTGAGAGAGTGGTTGGAGAGAGAAAAGAGAGTTGGGAGAGAGAAAGAGGTGGGAGAGAGAGAAAGCGGTGGAAGAGAGAGGGTGGGAAAGAGTGAAAGGGAGAGAGGTGGGAGAGAGAGAGGTGGACGAGAGCGAGAGGCGGTAGAGAGCCAAAGGTGGGAGAGAGAGAGCCAAAGGTGGAGAAAGAGAGGTGGGAGAAACAGAGGTAGGAGGGAGATAGGGAGAGGTGGGGGAGGGAGAGGTAGGAGAAAGAGAGGGAGAGGAGAGAGAGGTAGGAAAGAGAGAGAGGTGGGAGAGAGGAAAAGAGGTGGGGGAGAGAGAGGGGTGGGAGAGATAGCTGTGAGAGATAGCTGGGAGAAAGAGAGAGATATGGGAGAGAGAGGTGAGAGATCGAGGAACGTGAGAGAGAGAGGTGGGAGAAAGAGGTAGGACAGAGAGGTGGGAGAGAGAGAGGTGGGGGAGAGAAGAGAGAGGTGGGAAGAGAAGAGAGAGGTGGGAGAGAGAAAGTCCTGGGAGAGAGAAGGGGGTGGGAGAGAGAGAGGTGGGAGAGACAGTTGTGGGGGAGAGAGAGGTGGTAGAAAGAGAGAGAGGAATGGGAGAGAGAAGAGAGAGAGAGGTGGGAGAGAGAAGAGAAAGAGGTGAGAGAGAGAAGAGAGAGAGGTTGTAGAGAGAAGAGAGAGAGGTTGGAGAGAGAAGAGAGAGAGGTTGGAAAGAGAGGAGAGAGAGAAGTGGGAGAGAGGAGAGACAAAAGTGGGAGAGAGGAGAGACAAAAGTGGGAACGAGGAGAGACAAAAGTGGGAGAGAGGAGAGACAGAAGTGGGAGAGAGGAGATAGAGACGTGGGAGAGAGAAGAGAGAGAGGTGGGATAGAGTAGAGAGAGGTAGGAGAGAGAAGAGAGAGGTGGGATAGAGTAGAGAGAGAGAGGGGAGAGAGTAGAGAGAAGAGAGAGGTGTGAAAGACACACACACAGACAGAGACACACAGACTAGAGACAGGGAGAGGGAGTTGAGAAGGAGGTGGGAGGGAGAGAGACAGAAAGAGAGAGGAGAGAGAGGTGGGTGAGATAAGTAAGAGAGAGGTGGGAGAAAGAAGAAAGGTGGGAGAGAGTGGTGGGAGAGAGAGATGTGGGAGGTAGAGATGTGGGAGGGAGAGAGGTGGGAGACAGAGAGAGAGGTAGGAGAGACAGGTGATCAAGAGAAAAAAGAGGTGGGCGACAGAAAAGAGAGAGGTGGGCGAGAGAAGAGAGGGGTGGGAGACAGAGAGAGAGGTAGGAGAGACAGGTGATCAGCGGAAAAAAGAGGTGGGCGACAGAAAAGAGAGAGGTGGGCGAGAGAAGAGAGGGGTGGGAGACAGAGAGAGGTCTGGGGGAGAGAGGTGGGAGAGAGAGAGGTGGGAGAAAGAGAGAGGTGAGAGAGTTGGGAGGGAGAGAGGTGTGAGAGAGGTGGGAGAGAGAGAGGGATGGGAGACAGAGATGTGGGAGACAAAAAGAGAGGTGGGAGAGAGGAAGAGAGGTGGAAGAGAGAAAGAGAGGTGGGTGAGAGAGGTGGGAAAGAGAGAGAGGTGGGAGATAGAGAGAGAGTTGGGAGAGAGAAAGGTAGGAGAGGGAGAGAGGTTGGAGAGAGAAATGGGAGACAGAGAAGTGGGAGAGAGAAATAGAGATGTGAGAGAGACAGAGGTGGGAGATAGAGAGGTGGGAGACATAGAGAGAGGTGGGAGACATAGAGAGAGGTAGGGGAGAGAAAAAGAGGTGGGCAAGACAAGAGAGAGGTGATCGAGAGAAAAGAGAGAGGTGAGAGAGAGATGAGAAAGAGGTGGGAGAGAGTGGTGGGAG
Source organism: Eleutherodactylus coqui (assembly GCF_035609145.1). Taxonomy (NCBI): domain Eukaryota; kingdom Metazoa; phylum Chordata; class Amphibia; order Anura; family Eleutherodactylidae; genus Eleutherodactylus; species Eleutherodactylus coqui. The sequence continues at coordinate 155,531,881 of NC_089840.1, forward strand.
AGAGAGAGGTGGGAGAGAGTGGTGGGAGAGAGAGAGGTGGGAGAGAGAGAGGTGGGAGAGAGAGAGGTGGGAGAGAGAAGAGAGAGGTTGGGAAAAGAAAAGAGGTGGGAGAGAGAGAGGTGGGGGAGAGAGAGAGGTGGGAGAAAGAGAGAGAGAGGTGAGAGAAAGAGAGACGTGTGAGAGAGAGGTGGGAGAGAGAGAGTTGGGAGAAAGAGAGAGAGATGGGAGAGAGAGAGGTCGGAGAGAGGTGGGAGAGAGAGGTGGGAGAGTGAGAGAGGTGGGGGAGAGAGAGAGGTGGGAGAAATAGCTGTGAGAGAGAGATAGGTGGGAGAAAGAGAGAGATATGGGAGAGAGAGGTGAGAGAAAGAGGAACGTGAGAGAGAGATGGGAGAGAGAGATGGGAGAAAGAGGTAGGACAGAGAGCTGGGAGAGAGAGGTGGGAGAGAGAGCTGGAAGAGAGAGGTGGGAGAGAAAGAGGTGGGGGAGAGAAGAGAGAGGTGGGAAGAGAAGAGAGAGGTGGCAGAGAGAAAGACGTGGGAGAGAGAAGGGGGTGGGAGAGAGAGGTGGGAGAGAGAGTTGTGGGGGAGAGAGAGGTGGAGGAGAGAGAGAGGTGGGAGAAAGAGAGAGAGATGGGAGAGAGAGAGGTGGGAGAAAGAGGTGGGAGAGAGGGAGAGAGGTGGGAGAGAGAAGAGAGAGGTGGGAGAGAGAAAAGAGAGGTGGGAGAGAGAAGAGAGAGAGGTGGGAGAGAGAAAAGAGAGGTGGGAGAGAGAAAGAGGTGGGAGAGAGAGAAAGCGGTGGAAGATAGAGAGCGTGGGAAAGAGTGAAAGGAAGAGAGGTGGGAGACAGAGAGGGAAAGGTTGGGGAGAGAAAGAGAGGCAGGAGAGAAAGAGGTGGGGGAGAGAGAGGTGGGAGAATGAGAGAGAGATGGGAGAGAGAGAGGTGAGAGAAAGAGAGACGTGAGAGAGAGGTGGGAGAGAGAGTTGGGAGAATGAGGTAGGACAGAGAAGTGGGAGAGAGAGGGGGAGAGAGAGGTGGGAGAGAGAGAGGTGGGGGAGAGAAGAGTGAGGTGGGAAGAGAAGAGAGAGGTGGGAGAGAGAAGGGGGCTGGGCGAGAGAGAGGTGGGAGAGAGAGTTGTGGGGGAGAGAGAGGTGGAGGAGAGAGAGAGGTGGGAGAAAGAGAGAGAGATGGGAGAGAGAGAGGTGGGAGAAAGAGGTGGGAGAGAGGGAGAGAGGTGGGAGAGAGAGGTGTGAGAGAGAGAGAGGTGGGAGAGAGAAAAGAGAGTTGGGAGAGAGAAAGAGGTGGGAGAGAGAGAAAGCAGTGGAAGAGAGAGGGTGAGAAAGAGTGAAAGGGAGAGAGGTGGGAGAGAGAGAGGTGGACGAGAGCGAGAGGCGGCAGAGAGCCAAAGGTGGGAGAGAGAGAGCGAAAGGTGGAGAAAGAGAGGTGGGAGAAACAGAGGTAGGAGGGAGATAGGGGGAGGTGGGGGAGAGAGAGGTAGGAGAAAGAGAGGGAGAGGAGAGAGAGGTAGGAAAGAGAGAGAGGTGGGAGAGAGGAAGAGAGGTGGGAGAGAGAGAGAGGTGGGAGAGATAGCTGTGAGAGAGAGAGCTGGGAGAAAGAGAGAGATATGGGAGAGAGAGGTGAGAGATATAGGAACGTGAGAGAGAGAGGTGGGAGAAAGAGGTAGGACAGAGAGGTGGGAGAGAAAGAGGTGGGGGAGAGAAGAGAGAGGTGGGAAGAGAAGAGAAAGGTGGGAGAGAGAAAGACCTGGGAGAGAGAAGGGGGTGGTAGAGAGAGAGAGAGGTGACAGAGACAGTTGTGGGTGAGAGAGAGGTGGAGGAGAGAGAGAGGTGGGAGAAAGAGAGAGAGATGGGAGAGAGAGAGGTGGGAGAAAGAGGTCGGAGAGAGGGAGAGAGGTGGGAGAGAGAAGAGAGAGAGGTGGGAGAGAGAAAGAGGTGGGAGAGAGAGAAAGCAGTGAAAGAGAGAGAGAGGTGGGGAGAAAGAGGTAGGACAGAGAAGTGGGAGAGAGAGGGGGAGAGAGAGGAGGGAGAGAGAAAGATGTGGGAGAGAGAAGGGGGTGGGGGAGAGAGAGAGGTGGGAGAAAGAGAGAGAGGTGGGAGAAAGAGAGAGAGATGGGAGAGAGAGGTGGGAGAAAATGGTGGGAGAGTGGGAGAGAGGTGGGAGAGAGAGAGGTGTGAGAGAGAGAGAGGTGGGAGAGAGAAAAGAGAGTTGGGAGAGAGAAAGAGGTGGAGAGAGAGAAAGCGGTGGAAGAGAGAGAGGGTGGGAAAGATTGAAAGGGAGAGAGGTGGGAGACAGAGAGGGAAAGGTCGGGGAGAGAAAGAGAGGTGGGAGAGAGAGAGGTGGACGAGAGCGAAAGGCGGTAGAGAGCCAAAGGTGGGAGAGAGAGAGCGAAAGGTGGAGAGAGAAATGGGAGAAACAGAGGTAGGAGGGAGATAGGGAGAGGTGGGGGAGAGAAAGGTAGGAGAAAGAGAGGGAGAGGAGAGAGAGGTAGGAAAGAGAGAGAGGTGGGAGAGATAGCTGTGAGAGAGAGAGAGGTGGGAGAAAGAGAGAGATATGGGAGAGAGAGAGGTGAGAGAAAGAGCAACGTGAGAGAGAGAGGTGGGAGAGAGAGATGGGAGAAAGAGGTAGGACAGAGAGGTGGGAGAGAAAGGTGGGAGAGAGAGGTGGGAGAGAGAGAGGTGGGGGAGAGAAGAGAGAGGTGGGAAGAGAAGAGAGAGGTGGGAGAGAGAAAGACGTGGGAGAGAGAAGGGGGTGGGAGAGAGAGGTGTGAGAGAGAGTTGTGGGGGGAGAGAGGTGGAGGAGAGAGAGAGGTGGGATAAAGAGAGAGAGATAGGAGAGAGAGAGGTGGGAGAAAGAGGTGGGAGAGAGGGAGAGAGGTGGTAAAGAGAAGAGAGAGGTGGGAGAGAGAAAAGAGAGGTGGGAGAGAGAAAGGTGGGAGAGAGAGAAAGCAGTGGAAGAGAGAGAGGGTGGGAAAGAGTGAAAGGGAGAGAGGTGGGAGACAGAGAGGGAAAGGTTGGGGAGAAAAAAAGAGGCGGGAGAGAGAGGGGTGGACGAGAGCGAGAGGCGGTAGAGAGCCAAAGGTGGGAGAGAGAGAGCGAAAGGTAGAGAGAGAGGTGGGAGAAACAGAGGTAGGAGGGAGATAGGGAGAGGTGGGGGGAGAGAGGTAGGACAGAGAGAGGGAGAAAAGAGAGAGGTAGGAAAGAGAGAGAGGAAGAGAGGTGGGGGAGAGAGAGAGGTGGGAGAGATAGCTGTGAGAGAGAGAGGTGGTAGAGAGAGGTGGGAAAAAGAGGAGGGAGAGAGAAAGGTTGGAAAGAGAAAGGTGGGAGAGAGGGGGGAGATAGGTGGGAGAGAGAGGTGGGAGAGAGAGAGAGGTGGGAGAAAGAGAGAGGAGGGAGAGAGAAGTGGGAGAGACAGGTGAGAGAGAAAGGTGGGAGAGAGAGAGAGAGGTGCGAGAGAGATAGAGAAGTGGGAAAGAGAGAGAGGTGAGAGACACAAACACAGAGACAGACACACACACACAGACAGAGACAGGGAGAGGGAGGTGAGAAGGAGGTGGAAGAGAGAAAGGTGTGAGATAAAGTGAGGTGGGAGAAAGAGGAGAAAGAGAGAGAGAGGTGGGAGAGAGAGGTGGGAGAGAGGTGGAAGAGAGAGGGTAAGAGATGGGTGGGAGAGAGAGAGGTGGGAGAGAGAGGTGGGAGAGAGAGGTGGGAGAGAGAGAGGTTGGAGAAAGAGAGGTGGGAGAAAGAGAGGTGGCCGAGAGAGAGGGGATGAGAGAGAGGTGGGAGAGAGAGGTGGGGGAGAGAGAGGGGTAAGAGAGGGGGGAGAGAGGGAGAGGTGGAAGAGAGAGAGGTAAAGGAGAGAGGTGGAAGAGAGAGATGGGAGAAAGACAGACACATAGAGAGAGAGACACAGACAGAGACAAACAGACAGACAAGTGGGAGAGAGAGAGGTTGGAGACAGAGAGAGAGGGGTGGTAGAAAGAGAGTGAGGAATGGGAGAGAGAAGAGAGGAAGGTGGGAGAGAGAAGAGAGAGGTGGGAGAGAGGAGATAGAGACATGGGAGAGAGAAGAGAGAGGGGTGGGATAGAGTAGAGAGAGGTGGAAGAGAGAAGAGAGAGAGGTGGGATAGAGTAGAGAGAGAGAGGGGAGAAAGAGAGGTGGGAAGTGAGAGAGAGGTGGGAGAGAGACAGGTAGGCGAGGGAGAGAGGTTGGAGAGAGAGATGGGAGAGAGAGAAATAAGAGAGAGAGAAAGAGAGGTGTGAGAGAGAGAGGTGGGAGACATAGAGAGAGAGAAAGAGGTGGGCAATAGAAGAGAGGTGGACAATAGAAGAGAGAGGAGGGCAAGAGAAAAGACAGAGGTGGGCGAGAGAAGAGAGAGGTGGACGAGAGAAGAGAGAGGTGGGAGAGAGAAGAGAAAGAGGTGGGAGAGAGAGAGGTGGCAGAGAGAGAGTGGTGGGGGAGAGAGAGGTGAGAGAGAGAGGTGGGAGAGAGAGGTGGGAGAGAGAGGTGGGAGAGAGAGGTAGGAGAGAGGTGAGAGAGAGAGGGATGGGAGAGAGAGGTGGGAGAGGGAGAGGTGAGGGAGAGAAGAGAGAGGTGGGAAGAGAAGAGAGAGGTGGGAGAGAGAAAGATGTGGGAGAGAGAGGTAGGAGAGAGAGTTGGGAGAGAGAGGTAGGAGAGAGAGGTGAGAGAGAGAGAGGTGGGGGAGAGAAGAGAGAGGTGGGAAGACAAGAGAGAGGTGGAAGAGAGAAGAGAGAGAGGTGGGAGAGAGAGGTGGGAGAGAAGGAGAGAGGTGGGAGAGAGAGTTGAGAGAGAGAGAGATGGGAGATAGAGGTGGGAGAGAGAAAGTGGTGGGAGAAAGAGAGAGGTTGGAGAGAGAGAGAAAGAGTTGGGAGGCAGAGAGAGAGAGGTAGGAAAGAGAGAGGTGGGCAAGAAAAGAGAAAGGTGGGCGAGAGAAGAGAGATGTGGGAGAGAGAGAAGAGAGAGAGGTGGGAGAGAGAAGAGAGAGGTGAGAGAGAGAAGAGAGAGAGGTGGGAGAGCGAAGGGAAAGAGGTGGGAGAGAGAGATGTGAGAGAGAGTGCTTGGAGAGAGAGAGGTGGGAGAGCAAAAGGTGGGAGAGAGGGGTGGGAGAGAGAAGAGAGAGGTGGGAGAGAGAGAGGTGGGAGAGAGGTGAGAGAGAAAGAGGGTGGGTGGGAGAGAGAGGGGAGAGAGAGGGGGAGAAAGGTGTGAGAGGGAGGTGGGAGAGAGAGGGGGAGAAGAGAGAAGTGGGAGAGAGAGAAGGGGAGAGAGAGAAAGAGGTGGGAGAGAGAGGTGGAGGAGAGATAAAGAGGTGGGAGAGAGAGAGTGTGGGAGAGAGAGAGAAAGGGAGAGAGAGAGAGGTGGAAGAGAGAGAGCGAGAGGTGGGGGAGAGAAAGAGGGGGTGGAGACAGAGGTAGGAGGGAAAGAGGGAGAGGTGGGGGAGAGAGAGGTAGGAGAGAGAGAGGCAGAGGTTGGGGAGAGAGAGGTAGGAGAGAGAGAGGTGGGAGAGAGAAAGAGAGGTGGGGGGAGAGAGGGGTGGGAGAGATATAGAGAGAGAGCTGTGTGAGAGAGAGAGGTGGTAGAGAGAGGTGGGAGAGAGATGTGGGAGGGAGAGGAGGGGGAAAGAGAGGTGGTAAAGAGAAAGGTGGGGGAGAAGGTGAGAGATAGATGGGGGAGAGAGGTGTGAGAAAGAGAGCTGGGAGAAAGAGAGAGAGGTGGGAGATACAGCTGGGAGAGAGAGAAGTGGGATAGAGAGACGTGGGAGAGAGAGCTTGAAGATAATGAGAAGTGGGAAAGAGAGAGGTGAGAGACACACACAGACAGAGACACACACACAGACAGAGACAGGGAGAGGGAGGAGAAAGAAAGAAGAGAAAGAGGAGAAAGGGAGAGAGAGGTGGAAAGAGAGGGGGAGGGAGATGCAGTAGAGAAAGAGGTGGGAGAGAAAGGTTGAAGAGAGAGAGGTGGGGGAGAGAAGTGGGAGAGAGGGAGGTTGGGGAGAGAGAGGGGGAAGAGATAGGGAGAGGTGAGAGAGATAGGTGGGAGAGAGAGGTGGGAGAGAGACAGACAGGAGGGAGAGAGGGGGGAGATAGAAAGACAGAGAGAGACAGACAGAGACAAACAGACAGACAAGTGGGAGAGAGAGAGAGGTTGGAGACAAAGAGAGAGGTGGGAGAAAGAGAGAGGGGTGGGAGAGAGAAGAGAGAGGTGGGAGAGAGAAGAGAGAGAACTGGGAGACAGGAGAGAGATGTGGGAGAGAGAAGAGAGAGGTGGGCGAGAGAAGAGAGAGGTGGGAGAGAGAAGAGAGAGCTGGGAGTGAGAAGGGAAAGAGGTGGGAGAGAGATGTGAGAGTGGTTGGAGAGAGAAAGGTGGGTGAGCGAAAGGTGGGTGAGAGAATAGAAAGAGGTGGGAGAGAGAGAGAGGTGGGAGAGAGTGGTGGGAGAGAGAGTGGTGGGACAGAGAGAGGTGGGGGAGAGAGAGGTGGGAAAGAGTAGAGAGAGGTTGGGGAAAGAAAAGAGGTGGGAGAGAGAGAGGTGGGGGAGAGAGAGGTGGGAGAAAGAGAGAGAGATGGGAGAGAGAGAGGTGGGAGAGAGAGAGTTGGGAGAAAGAGGTAGGACAGAGAAGTGGGAGAGAGAGGGGGAGAGAGAGGAGGGAGAGAGAAAGATGTGGGAGAGAGAAGGGGGTGGGGGAGAGAGAGAGGTGGGAGAAAGAGAGAGAGGTGGGAGAAAGAGAGAGAGATGGGAGAGAGAGGTGGGAGAAAATGGTGGGAGAGTGGGAGAGAGGTGGGAGAGAGAGAGGTGTGAGAGAGAGAGAGGTGGGAGAGAGAAAAGAGAGTTGGGAGAGAGAAAGAGGTGGAGAGAGAGAAAGCGGTGGAAGAGAGAGAGGGTGGGAAAGATTGAAAGGGAGAGAGGTGGGAGACAGAGAGGGAAAGGTCGGGGAGAGAAAGAGAGGTGGGAGAGAGAGAGGTGGACGAGAGCGAAAGGCGGTAGAGAGCCAAAGGTGGGAGAGAGAGAGCGAAAGGTGGAGAGAGAAATGGGAGAAACAGAGGTAGGAGGGAGATAGGGAGAGGTGGGGGAGAGAAAGGTAGGAGAAAGAGAGGGAGAGGAGAGAGAGGTAGGAAAGAGAGAGAGGTGGGAGAGATAGCTGTGAGAGAGAGAGAGGTGGGAGAAAGAGAGAGATATGGGAGAGAGAGAGGTGAGAGAAAGAGCAACGTGAGAGAGAGAGGTGGGAGAGAGAGATGGGAGAAAGAGGTAGGACAGAGAGGTGGGAGAGAAAGGTGGGAGAGAGAGGTGGGAGAGAGAGGTGGGGGAGAGAAGAGAGAGGTGGGAAGAGAAGAGAGAGGTGGGAGAGAGAAAGACGTGGGAGAGAGAAGGGGGTGGGAGAGAGAGGTGTGAGAGAGAGTTGTGGGGGGAGAGAGGTGGAGGAGAGAGAGAGGTGGGATAAAGAGAGAGAGATAGGAGAGAGAGAGGTGGGAGAAAGAGGTGGGAGAGAGGGAGAGAGGTGGTAAAGAGAAGAGAGAGGTGGGAGAGAGAAAAGAGAGGTGGGAGAGAGAAAGGTGGGAGAGAGAGAAAGCAGTGGAAGAGAGAGAGGGTGGGAAAGAGTGAAAGGGAGAGAGGTGGGAGACAGAGAGGGAAAGGTTGGGGAGAAAAAAAGAGGCGGGAGAGAGAGGGGTGGACGAGAGCGAGAGGCGGTAGAGAGCCAAAGGTGGGAGAGAGAGAGCGAAAGGTAGAGAGAGAGGTGGGAGAAACAGAGGTAGGAGGGAGATAGGGAGAGGTGGGGGGAGAGAGGTAGGACAGAGAGAGGGAGAAAAGAGAGAGGTAGGACAGAGAGAGAGGAAGAGAGGTGGGGGAGAGAGAGAGGTGGGAGAGATAGCTGTGAGAGAGAGAGGTGGTAGAGAGAGGTGGGAAAAAGAGGAGGGAGAGAGAAAGGTTGGAAAGAGAAAGGTGGGAGAGAGGGGGGAGATAGGTGGGAGAGAGAGGTGGGAGAGAGAGAGAGGTGGGAGAAAGAGAGAGGAGGGAGAGAGAAGTGGGAGAGACAGGTGAGAGAGAAAGGTGGGAGAGAGAGAGAGAGGTGCGAGAGAGATAGAGAAGTGGGAAAGAGAGAGAGGTGAGAGACACAAACACAGAGACAGACACACACACACAGACAGAGACAGGGAGAGGGAGGTGAGAAGGAGGTGGAAGAGAGAAAGGTGTGAGATAAAGTGAGGTGGGAGAAAGAGGAGAAAGAGAGAGAGAGGTGGGAGAGAGAGGTGGGAGAGAGGTGGAAGAGAGAGGGTAAGAGATGGGTGGGAGAGAGAGAGGTGGGAGAGAGAGGTGGGAGAGAGAGAGGTTGGAGAAAGAGAGGTGGGAGAAAGAGAGGTGGCCGAGAGAGAGGGGATGAGAGAGAGGTGGGAGAGAGAGGTGGGGGAGAGAGAGGGGTAAGAGAGGGGGGAGAGAGGGAGAGGTGGAAGAGAGAGAGGTAAAGGAGAGAGGTGGAAGAGAGAGAGATGGGAGAAAGACAGACACATAGAGAGAGAGACACAGACAGAGACAAACAGACAGACAAGTGGGAGAGATAGAGGTTGGAGACAGAGAGAGAGGGGTGGTAGAAAGAGAGTGAGGAATGGGAGAGAGAAGAGAGGAAGGTGGGAGAGAGAAGAGAGAGGTGGGAGAGAGGAGATAGAGACATGGGAGAGAGAAGAGAGAGGGGTGGGATAGAGTAGAGAGAGGTGGAAGAGAGAAGAGAGAGAGGTGGGATAGAGTAGAGAGAGAGAGGGGAGAAAGAGAGGTGGGAAGTGAGAGAGAGGTGGGAGAGAGACAGGTAGGCGAGGGAGAGAGGTTGGAGAGAGAGATGGGAGAGAGAGAAATAAGAGAGAGAGAAAGAGAGGTGTGAGAGAGAGAGGTGGGAGACATAGAGAGAGAAAGAGGTGGGCAATAGAAGAGAGGTGGACAATAGAAGAGAGAGGAGGGCAAGAGAAAAGACAGAGGTGGGCGAGAGAAGAGAGAGGTGGACGAGAGAAGAGAGAGGTGGGAGAGAGAAGAGAAAGAGGTGGGAGAGAGAGAGGTGGCAGAGAGAGAGTGGTGGGGGAGAGAGAGGTGAGAGAGAGAGGTGGGAGAGAGAGGTGGGAGAGAGAGGTGGGAGAGAGAGGTAGGAGAGAGGTGAGAGAGAGAGGGATGGGAGAGAGAGGTGGGAGAGGGAGAGGTGAGGGAGAGAAGAGAGAGGTGGGAAGAGAAGAGAGAGGTGGGAGAGAGAAAGATGTGGGAGAGAGAGGTAGGAGAGAGAGTTGGGAGAGAGAGGTAGGAGAGAGAGGTGAGAGAGAGAGAGGTGGGGGAGAGAAGAGAGAGGTGGGAAGACAAGAGAGAGGTGGAAGAGAGAAGAGAGAGAGAGGTGGGAGAGAGAGGTGGGAGAGAAGGAGAGAGGTGGGAGAGAGAGTTGAGAGAGAGAGAGATGGGAGATAGAGGTGGGAGAGAGAAAGTGGTGGGAGAAAGAGAGAGGTTGGAGAGAGAGAGAAAGAGTTGGGAGGCAGAGAGAGAGAGGTAGGAAAGAGAGAGGTGGGCAAGAAAAGAGAAAGGTGGGCGAGAGAAGAGAGATGTGGGAGAGAGAGAAGAGAGAGAGGTGGGAGAGAGAAGAGAGAGGTGAGAGAGAGAAGAGAGAGAGGTGGGAGAGCGAAGGGAAAGAGGTGGGAGAGAGAGATGTGAGAGAGAGTGCTTGGAGAGAGAGAGGTGGGAGAGCAAAAGGTGGGAGAGAGGGGTGGGAGAGAGAAGAGAGAGGTGGGAGAGAGAGAGGTGGGAGAGAGGTGAGAGAGAAAGAGGGTGGGTGGGAGAGAGAGGGGAGAGAGAGGGGGAGAAAGGTGTGAGAGGGAGGTGGGAGAGAGAGGGGGAGAAGAGAGAAGTGGGAGAGAGAGAAGGGGAGAGAGAGAAAGAGGTGGGAGAGAGAGGTGGAGGAGAGATAAAGAGGTGGGAGAGAGAGAGTGTGGGAGAGAGAGAGAAAGGGAGAGAGAGAGAGGTGGAAGAGAGAGAGCGAGAGGTGGGGGAGAGAAAGAGGGGGTGGAGACAGAGGTAGGAGGGAAAGAGGGAGAGGTGGGGGAGAGAGAGGTAGGAGAGAGAGAGGCAGAGGTTGGGGAGAGAGAGGTAGGAGAGAGAGAGGTGGGAGAGAGAAAGAGAGGTGGGGGGAGAGAGGGGTGGGAGAGATATAGAGAGAGAGCTGTGTGAGAGAGAGAGGTGGTAGAGAGAGGTGGGAGAGAGATGTGGGAGGGAGAGGAGGGGGAAAGAGAGGTGGTAAAGAGAAAGGTGGGGGAGAAGGTGAGAGATAGATGGGGGAGAGAGGTGTGAGAAAGAGAGCTGGGAGAAAGAGAGAGAGGTGGGAGATACAGCTGGGAGAGAGAGAAGTGGGATAGAGAGACGTGGGAGAGAGAGCTTGAAGATAATGAGAAGTGGGAAAGAGAGAGGTGAGAGACACACACAGACAGAGACACACACACAGACAGAGACAGGGAGAGGGAGGAGAAAGAAAGAAGAGAAAGAGGAGAAAGGGAGAGAGAGGTGGAAAGAGAGGGGGAGGGAGATGCAGTAGAGAAAGAGGTGGGAGAGAAAGGTTGAAGAGAGAGAGGTGGGGGAGAGAAGTGGGAGAGAGGGAGGTTGGGGAGAGAGAGGGGGAAGAGATAGGGAGAGGTGAGAGAGATAGGTGGGAGAGAGAGGTGGGAGAGAGACAGACAGGAGGGAGAGAGGGGGGAGATAGAAAGACAGAGAGAGACAGACAGAGACAAACAGACAGACAAGTGGGAGAGAGAGAGAGGTTGGAGACAAAGAGAGAGGTGGGAGAAAGAGAGAGGGGTGGGAGAGAGAAGAGAGAGGTGGGAGAGAGAAGAGAGAGAACTGGGAGACAGGAGAGAGATGTGGGAGAGAGAAGAGAGAGGTGGGCGAGAGAAGAGAGAGGTGGGAGAGAGAAGAGAGAGGTGGGAGTGAGAAGGGAAAGAGGTGGGAGAGAGATGTGAGAGTGGTTGGAGAGAGAAAGGTGGGTGAGCGAAAGGTGGGTGAGAGAATAGAAAGAGGTGGGAGAGAGAGAGAGGTGGGAGAGAGTGGTGGGAGAGAGAGTGGTGGGACAGAGAGAGGTGGGGGAGAGAGAGGTGGGAAAGAGTAGAGAGAGGTTGGGGAAAGAAAAGAGGTGGGAGAGAGAGAGGTGGGGGAGAGAGAGGTGGGAGAAAGAGAGAGAGATGGGAGAGAGAGAGGTGGGAGAGAGAGAGTTGGGAGAAAGAGGTAGGACAGAGAAGTGGGAGAGAGAGGGGGAGAGAGAGGAGGGAGAGAGAAAGATGTGGGAGAGAGAAGGGGGTGGGGGAGAGAGAGAGGTGGGAGAAAGAGAGAGAGGTGGAGGAGAGAGAGAGGTGGGAGAAAGAGAGAGAGATGGGAGAGAGAGGTGGGAGAAAATGGTGGGAGAGTGGGAGAGAGGTGGGAGAGAGAGAGGTGTGAGAGAGAGAGAGGTGGGAGAGAGAAAAGAGAGTTGGGAGAGAGAAAGAGGTGGAGAGAGAGAAAGCGGTGGAAGAGAGAGAGGGTGGGAAAGATTGAAAGGGAGAGAGGTGGGAGACAGAGAGGGAAAGGTCGGGGAGAGAAAGAGAGGTGGGAGAGAGAGAGGTGGACGAGAGCGAAAGGCGGTAGAGAGCCAAAGGTGGGAGAGAGAGAGCGAAAGGTGGAGAGAGAAATGGGAGAAACAGAGGTAGGAGGGAGATAGGGAGAGGTGGGGGAGAGAAAGGTAGGAGAAAGAGAGGGAGAGGAGAGAGAGGTAGGAAAGAGAGAGAGGTGGGAGAGATAGCTGTGAGAGAGAGAGAGGTGGGAGAAAGAGAGAGATATGGGAGAGAGAGAGGTGAGAGAAAGAACAACGTGAGAGAGAGAGGTGGGAGAGAGAGATGGGAGAAAGAGGTGGGAGAGAGAGAGGTGGGGGAGAGAAGAGAGAGGTGGGAAGAGAAGAGAGAGGTGGGAGAGAGAAAGACGTGGGAGAGAGAAGGGGGTGGGAGAGAGAGGTGTGAGAGAGAGTTGTGGAGGAGAGAGAGAGGTGGGATAAAGAGAGAGAGATAGGAGAGAGAGAGGTGGGAGAAAGAGGTGGGAGAGAGGGAGAGAGGTGGTAAAGAGAAGAGAGAGGTGGGAGAGAGAAAAAAGAGGTGGGAGAGAGAAAGGTGGGAGAGAGAGAAAGCAGTGGAAGAGAGAGAGGGTGGGAAAGAGTGAAAGGGAGAGAGGTGGGAGACAGAGAGGGAAAGGTTGGGGAGAAAAAAAGAGGCGGGAGAGAGAGGGGTGGACGAGAGCGAGAGGCGGTAGAGAGCCAAAGGTGGGAGAGAGAGAGCGAAAGGTAGAGAGAGAGGTGGGAGAAACAGAGGTAGGAGGGAGATAGGGAGAGGTGGGGGGAGAGAGGTAGGACAGAGAGAGGGAGAAAAGAGAGAGGTAGGAAAGAGAGAGAGGAAGAGAGGTGGGGGAGAGAGAGAGGTGGGAGAGATAGCTGTGAGAGAGAGAGGTGGTAGAGAGAGGTGGGAAAAAGAGGAGGGAGAGAGAAAGGTTGGAAAGAGAAAGGTGGGAGAGAGGGGGGAGATAGGTGGGAGAGAGAGGTGGGAGAGAGAGAGAGGTGGGAGAAAGAGAGAGGAGGGAGAGAGAAGTGGGAGAGACAGGTGAGAGAGAAAGGTGGGAGAGAGAGAGAGAGGTGCGAGAGAGATAGAGAAGTGGGAAAGAGAGAGAGGTGAGAGACACAAACACAGAGACAGACACACACACACAGACAGAGACAGGGAGAGGGAGGTGAGAAGGAGGTGGAAGAGAGAAAGGTGTGAGATAAAGTGAGGTGGGAGAAAGAGGAGAAAGAGAGAGAGAGGTGGGAGAGAGAGGTGGGAGAGAGGTGGAAGAGAGAGGGTAAGAGATGGGTGGGAGAGAGAGAGGTGGGAGAGAGAGGTGGGAGAGAGAGGTGGGAGAGAGAGAGGTTGGAGAAAGAGAGGTGGGAGAAAGAGAGGTGGCCGAGAGAGAGGGGATGAGAGAGAGGTGGGAGAGAGAGGTGGGGGAGAGAGAGGGGTAAGAGAGGGGGGAGAGAGGGAGAGGTGGAAGAGAGAGAGGTAAAGGAGAGAGGTGGAAGAGAGAGAGATGGGAGAAAGACAGACACATAGAGAGAGAGACACAGACAGAGACAAACAGACAGACAAGTGGGAGAGAGAGAGGTTGGAGACAGAGAGAGAGGGGTGGTAGAAAGAGAGTGAGGAATGGGAGAGAGAAGAGAGGAAGGTGGGAGAGAGAAGAGAGAGGTGGGAGAGAGGAGATAGAGACATGGGAGAGAGAAGAGAGAGGGGTGGGATAGAGTAGAGAGAGGTGGAAGAGAGAAGAGAGAGAGGTGGGATAGAGTAGAGAGAGAGAGGGGAGAAAGAGAGGTGGGAAGTGAGAGAGAGGTGGGAGAGAGACAGGTAGGCGAGGGAGAGAGGTTGGAGAGAGAGATGGGAGAGAGAGAGAAAGAGAGGTGTGAGAGAGAGAGGTGGGAGACATAGAGAGAGAAAGAGGTGGGCAATAGAAGAGAGGTGGACAATAGAAGAGAGAGGAGGGCAAGAGAAAAGACAGAGGTGGGCGAGAGAAGAGAGAGGTGGACGAGAGAAGAGAGAGGTGGGAGAGAGAAGAGAAAGAGGTGGGAGAGAGAGAGGTGGCAGAGAGAGAGTGGTGGGGGAGAGAGAGGTGAGAGAGAGAGGTGGGAGAGAGAGGTGGGAGAGAGAGGTGGGAGAGAGAGGTAGGAGAGAGGTGAGAGAGAGAGGGATGGGAGAGAGAGGTGGGAGAGGGAGAGGTGAGGGAGAGAAGAGAGAGGTGGGAAGAGAAGAGAGAGGTGGGAGAGAGAAAGATGTGGGAGAGAGAGGTAGGAGAGAGAGTTGGGAGAGAGAGGTAGGAGAGAGAGGTGAGAGAGAGAGAGGTGGGGGAGAGAAGAGAGAGGTGGGAAGACAAGAGAGAGGTGGAAGAGAGAAGAGAGAGAGGTGGGAGAGAGAGGTGGGAGAGAAGGAGAGAGGTGGGAGAGAGAGTTGAGAGAGAGAGAGAGATGGGAGATAGAGGTGGGAGAGAGAAAGTGGTGGGAGAAAGAGAGAGGTTGGAGAGAGAGAGAAAGAGTTGGGAGGCAGAGAGAGAGAGGTAGGAAAGAGAGAGGTGGGCAAGAAAAGAGAAAGGTGGGCGAGAGAAGAGAGATGTGGGAGAGAGAGAAGAGAGAGAGGTGGGAGAGAGAAGAGAGAGGTGAGAGAGAGAAGAGAGAGAGGTGGGAGAGCGAAGGGAAAGAGGTGGGAGAGAGAGATGTGAGAGAGAGTGCTTGGAGAGAGAGAGGTGGGAGAGCAAAAGGTGGGAGAGAGGGGTGGGAGAGAGAAGAGAGAGGTGGGAGAGAGAGAAATGGGAGAGAGGTGAGAGAGAAAGAGGGTGGGTGGGAGAGAGAGAGGTGGGAGAGAGAAAGAGAGGTGGGGGGAGAGAGGGGTGGGAGAGATATATAGAGAGAGCTGTGTGAGAGAGAGAGGTGGTAGAGAGAGGTGGGAGAGAGATGTGGGAGGGAGAGGAGGGGGAAAGAGAGGTGGTAAAGAGAAAGGTGGGGGAGAATATGAGAGATAGATGGGGGAGAGAGGTGTGAGAAAGAGAGCTGGGAGAAAGAGAGAGAGGTGGGAGATACAGCTGGGAGAGAGAGAAGTGGGATAGAGAGACGTGGGAGAGAGAGCTTGAAGATAATGAGAAGTGGGAAAGAGAGAGGTGAGAGACACACACTGACAGAGACACACACACAGACAGAGACAGGGAGAGGGAGGAGAAAGAAAGAAGAGAAAGAGGAGAAAGGGAGAGAGAGGTGGAAAGAGAGGGGGAGGGAGATGCAGTAGAGAAAGAGGTGGGAGAGAAAGGTTGAAGAGAGAGAGGTGGGGGAGAGAAGTGGGAGAGAGGGAGGTTGGGGAGAGAGAGGGGGAAGAGATAGGGAGAGGTGAGAGAGATAGGTGGGAGAGAGAGGTGGGAGAGAGACAGACAGGAGGGAGAGAGGGGGGAGATAGAAAGACAGAGAGAGACAGACAGAGACAAACAGACAGACAAGTGGGAGAGAGAGAGAGGTTGGAGACAAAGAGAGAGGTGGGAGAAAGAGAGAGGGGTGGGAGAGAGAAGAGAGAGGTGGGAGAGAGAAGAGAGAGAACTGGGAGACAGGAGAGAGATGTGGGAGAGAGAAGAGAGAGGTGGGCGAGAGAAGAGAGAGGTGGGAGAGAGAAGAGAGAGGTGGGAGTGAGAAGGGAAAGAGGTGGGAGAGAGATGTGAGAGTGGTTGGAGAGAGAAAGGTGGGTGAGCGAAAGGTGGGTGAGAGAATAGAAAGAGGTGGGAGAGAGAGAGAGGTGGGAGAGAGTGGTGGGAGAGAGAGTGGTGGGACAGAGAGAGGTGGGGGAGAGAGAGGTGGGAAAGAGTAGAGAGAGGTTGGGGAAAGAAAAGAGGTGGGAGAGAGAGAGGTGGGGGAGAGAGAGGTGGGAGAAAGAGAGAGAGATGGGAGAGAGAGAGGTGGGAGAGAGAGAGTTGGGAGAAAGAGGTAGGACAGAGAAGTGGGAGAGAGAGGGGGAGAGAGAGGAGGGAGAGAGAAAGATGTGGGAGAGAGAAGGGGGTGGGGGAGAGAGAGAGGTGGGAGAAAGAGAGAGAGGTGGAGGAGAGAGAGAGGTGGGAGAAAGAGAGAGAGATGGGAGAGAGAGGTGGGAGAAAATGGTGGGAGAGTGGGAGAGAGGTGGGAGAGAGAGAGGTGTGAGAGAGAGAGAGGTGGGAGAGAGAAAAGAGAGTTGGGAGAGAGAAAGAGGTGGAGAGAGAGAAAGCGGTGGAAGAGAGAGAGGGTGGGAAAGATTGAAAGGGAGAGAGGTGGGAGACAGAGAGGGAAAGGTCGGGGAGAGAAAGAGAGGTGGGAGAGAGAGAGGTGGACGAGAGCGAAAGGCGGTAGAGAGCCAAAGGTGGGAGAGAGAGAGCGAAAGGTGGAGAGAGAAATGGGAGAAACAGAGGTAGGAGGGAGATAGGGAGAGGTGGGGGAGAGAAAGGTAGGAGAAAGAGAGGGAGAGGAGAGAGAGGTAGGAAAGAGAGAGAGGTGGGAGAGATAGCTGTGAGAGAGAGAGAGGTGGGAGAAAGAGAGAGATATGGGAGAGAGAGAGGTGAGAGAAAGAGCAACGTGAGAGAGAGAGGTGGGAGAGAGAGATGGGAGAAAGAGGTAGGACAGAGAGGTGGGAGAGAAAGGTGGGAGAGAGAGGTGGGAGAGAGAGAGGTGGGGGAGAGAAGAGAGAGGTGGGAAGAGAAGAGAGAGGTGGGAGAGAGAAAGACGTGGGAGAGAGAAGGGGGTGGGAGAGAGAGGTGTGAGAGAGAGTTGTGGGGGGAGAGAGGTGGAGGAGAGAGAGAGGTGGGATAAAGAGAGAGAGATAGGAGAGAGAGAGGTGGGAGAAAGAGGTGGGAGAGAGGGAGAGAGGTGGTAAAGAGAAGAGAGAGGTGGGAGAGAGAAAAGAGAGGTGGGAGAGAGAAAGGTGGGAGAGAGAGAAAGCAGTGGAAGAGAGAGAGGGTGGGAAAGAGTGAAAGGGAGAGAGGTGGGAGACAGAGAGGGAAAGGTTGGGGAGAAAAAAAGAGGCGGGAGAGAGAGGGGTGGACGAGAGCGAGAGGCGGTAGAGAGCCAAAGGTGGGAGAGAGAGAGCGAAAGGTAGAGAGAGAGGTGGGAGAAACAGAGGTAGGAGGGAGATAGGGAGAGGTGGGGGGAGAGAGGTAGGACAGAGAGAGGGAGAAAAGAGAGAGGTAGGAAAGAGAGAGAGGAAGAGAGGTGGGGGAGAGAGAGAGGTGGGAGAGATAGCTGTGAGAGAGAGAGGTGGTAGAGAGAGGTGGGAAAAAGAGGAGGGAGAGAGAAAGGTTGGAAAGAGAAAGGTGGGAGAGAGGGGGGAGATAGGTGGGAGAGAGAGGTGGGAGAGAGAGAGAGGTGGGAGAAAGAGAGAGGAGGGAGAGAGAAGTGGGAGAGACAGGTGAGAGAGAAAGGTGGGAGAGAGAGAGAGAGGTGCGAGAGAGATAGAGAAGTGGGAAAGAGAGAGAGGTGAGAGACACAAACACAGAGACAGACACACACACACAGACAGAGACAGGGAGAGGGAGGTGAGAAGGAGGTGGAAGAGAGAAAGGTGTGAGATAAAGTGAGGTGGGAGAAAGAGGAGAAAGAGAGAGAGAGGTGGGAGAGAGAGGTGGGAGAGAGGTGGAAGAGAGAGGGTAAGAGATGGGTGGGAGAGAGAGAGGTGGGAGAGAGAGGTGGGAGAGAGAGGTGGGAGAGAGAGAGGTTGGAGAAAGAGAGGTGGGAGAAAGAGAGGTGGCCGAGAGAGAGGGGATGAGAGAGAGGTGGGAGAGAGAGGTGGGGGAGAGAGAGGGGTAAGAGAGGGGGGAGAGAGGGAGAGGTGGAAGAGAGAGAGGTAAAGGAGAGAGGTGGAAGAGAGAGAGATGGGAGAAAGACAGACACATAGAGAGAGAGACACAGACAGAGACAAACAGACAGACAAGTGGGAGAGAGAGAGGTTGGAGACAGAGAGAGAGGGGTGGTAGAAAGAGAGTGAGGAATGGGAGAGAGAAGAGAGGAAGGTGGGAGAGAGAAGAGAGAGGTGGGAGAGAGGAGATAGAGACATGGGAGAGAGAAGAGAGAGGGGTGGGATAGAGTAGAGAGAGGTGGAAGAGAGAAGAGAGAGAGGTGGGATAGAGTAGAGAGAGAGAGGGGAGAAAGAGAGGTGGGAAGTGAGAGAGAGGTGGGAGAGAGACAGGTAGGCGAGGGAGAGAGGTTGGAGAGAGAGATGGGAGAGAGAGAAATAAGAGAGAGAGAAAGAGAGGTGTGAGAGAGAGAGGTGGGAGACATAGAGAGAGAAAGAGGTGGGCAATAGAAGAGAGGTGGACAATAGAAGAGAGAGGAGGGCAAGAGAAAAGACAGAGGTGGGCGAGAGAAGAGAGAGGTGGACGAGAGAAGAGAGAGGTGGGAGAGAGAAGAGAAAGAGGTGGGAGAGAGCGAGGTGGCAGAGAGAGAGTGGTGGGGGAGAGAGAGGTGAGAGAGAGAGGTGGGAGAGAGAGGTGGGAGAGAGAGGTGGGAGAGAGAGGTAGGAGAGAGGTGAGAGAGAGAGGGATGGGAGAGAGAGGTGGGAGAGGGAGAGGTGAGGGAGAGAAGAGAGAGGTGGGAAGAGAAGAGAGAGGTGGGAGAGAGAAAGATGTGGGAGAGAGAGGTAGGAGAGAGAGTTGGGAGAGAGAGGTAGGAGAGAGAGGTGAGAGAGAGAGAGGTGGGGGAGAGAAGAGAGAGGTGGGAAGACAAGAGAGAGGTGGAAGAGAGAAGAGAGAGAGGTGGGAGAGAGAGGTGGGAGAGAAGGAGAGAGGTGGGAGAGAGAGTTGAGAGAGAGAGAGATGGGAGATAGAGGTGGGAGAGAGAAAGTGGTGGGAGAAAGAGAGAGGTTGGAGAGAGAGAGAAAGAGTTGGGAGGCAGAGAGAGGTAGGAAAGAGAGAGGTGGGCAAGAAAAGAGAAAGGTGGGCGAGAGAAGAGAGATGTGGGAGAGAGAGAAGAGAGAGAGGTGGGAGAGAGAAGAGAGAGGTGAGAGAGAGAAGAGAGAGAGGTGGGAGAGCGAAGGGAAAGAGGTGGGAGAGAGAGATGTGAGAGAGAGTGCTTGGAGAGAGAGAGGTGGGAGAGCAAAAGGTGGGAGAGAGGGGTGGGAGAGAGAAGAGAGAGGTGGGAGAGAGAGAGGTGGGAGAGAGGTGAGAGAGAAAGAGGGTGGGTGGGAGAGAGAGGGGGAGAAAGGTGTGAGAGGGAGGTGGGAGAGAGAGGGGGAGAAGAGAGAAGTGGGAGAGAGAGAAGGGGAGAGAGAGAAAGAGGTGGGAGAGAGAGGTGGAGGAGAGATAAAGAGGTGGGAGAGAGAGAGTGTGGGAGAGAGAGAGAAAGGGAGAGAGAGAGAGGTGGAAGAGAGAGAGCGAGAGGTGGGGGAGAGAAAGAGGGGGTGGAGACAGAGGTAGGAGGGAAAGAGGGAGAGGTGGGGGAGAGAGAGGTAGGAGAGAGAGAGGCAGAGGTTGGGGAGAGAGAGGTAGGAGAGAGAGAGGTGGGAGAGAGAAAGAGAGGTGGGGGGAGAGAGGGGTGGGAGAGATATAGAGAGAGAGCTGTGTGAGAGAGAGAGGTGGTAGAGAGAGGTGGGAGAGAGATGTGGGAGGGAGAGGAGGGGGAAAGAGAGGTGGTAAAGAGAAAGGTGGGGGAGAAGGTGAGAGATAGATGGGGGAGAGAGGTGTGAGAAAGAGAGCTGGGAGAAAGAGAGAGAGGTGGGAGATACAGCTGGGAGAGAGAGAAGTGGGATAGAGAGACGTGGGAGAGAGAGCTTGAAGATAATGAGAAGTGGGAAAGAGAGAGGTGAGAGACACACACAGACAGAGACACACACACAGACAGAGACAGGGAGAGGGAGGAGAAAGAAAGAAGAGAAAGAGGAGAAAGGGAGAGAGAGGTGGAAAGAGAGGGGGAGGGAGATGCAGTAGAGAAAGAGGTGGGAGAGAAAGGTTGAAGAGAGAGAGGTGGGGGAGAGAAGTGGGAGAGAGGGAGGTTGGGGAGAGAGAGGGGGAAGAGATAGGGAGAGGTGAGAGAGATAGGTGGGAGAGAGAGGTGGGAGAGAGACAGACAGGAGGGAGAGAGGGGGGAGATAGAAAGACAGAGAGAGACAGACAGAGACAAACAGACAGACAAGTGGGAGAGAGAGAGAGGTTGGAGACAAAGAGAGAGGTGGGAGAAAGAGAGAGGGGTGGGAGAGAGAAGAGAGAGGTGGGAGAGAGAAGAGAGAGAACTGGGAGACAGGAGAGAGATGTGGGAGAGAGAAGAGAGAGGTGGGCGAGAGAAGAGAGAGGTGGGAGAGAGAAGAGAGAGGTGGGAGTGAGAAGGGAAAGAGGTGGGAGAGAGATGTGAGAGTGGTTGGAGAGAGAAAGGTGGGTGAGCGAAAGGTGGGTGAGAGAATAGAAAGAGGTGGGAGAGAGAGAGAGAGGTGGGAGAGAGTGGTGGGAGAGAGAGTGGTGGGACAGAGAGAGGTGGGGGAGAGAGAGGTGGGAAAGAGTAGAGAGAGGTTGGGGAAAGAAAAGAGGTGGGAGAGAGAGAGGTGGGGGAGAGAGAGGTGGGAGAAAGAGAGAGAGATGGGAGAGAGAGAGGTGGGAGAGAGAGAGTTGGGAGAAAGAGGTAGGACAGAGAAGTGGGAGAGAGAGGGGGAGAGAGAGGAGGGAGAGAGAAAGATGTGGGAGAGAGAAGGGGGTGGGGGAGAGAGAGAGGTGGGAGAAAGAGAGAGAGGTGGAGGAGAGAGAGAGGTGGGAGAAAGAGAGAGAGATGGGAGAGAGAGGTGGGAGAAAATGGTGGGAGAGTGGGAGAGAGGTGGGAGAGAGAGAGGTGTGAGAGAGAGAGAGGTGGGAGAGAGAAAAGAGAGTTGGGAGAGAGAAAGAGGTGGAGAGAGAGAAAGCGGTGGAAGAGAGAGAGGGTGGGAAAGATTGAAAGGGAGAGAGGTGGGAGACAGAGAGGGAAAGGTCGGGGAGAGAAAGAGAGGTGGGAGAGAGAGAGGTGGACGAGAGCGAAAGGCGGTAGAGAGCCAAAGGTGGGAGAGAGAGAGCGAAAGGTGGAGAGAGAAATGGGAGAAACAGAGGTAGGAGGGAGATAGGGAGAGGTGGGGGAGAGAAAGGTAGGAGAAAGAGAGGGAGAGGAGAGAGAGGTAGGAAAGAGAGAGAGGTGGGAGAGATAGCTGTGAGAGAGAGAGAGGTGGGAGAAAGAGAGAGATATGGGAGAGAGAGAGGTGAGAGAAAGAGCAACGTGAGAGAGAGAGGTGGGAGAGAGAGATGGGAGAAAGAGGTAGGACAGAGAGGTGGGAGAGAAAGGTGGGAGAGAGAGGTGGGAGAGAGAGAGGTGGGGGAGAGAAGAGAGAGGTGGGAAGAGAAGAGAGAGGTGGGAGAGAGAAAGACGTGGGAGAGAGAAGGGGGTGGGAGAGAGAGGTGTGAGAGAGAGTTGTGGGGGGAGAGAGGTGGAGGAGAGAGAGAGGTGGGATAAAGAGAGAGAGATAGGAGAGAGAGAGGTGGGAGAAAGAGGTGGGAGAGAGGGAGAGAGGTGGTAAAGAGAAGAGAGAGGTGGGAGAGAGAAAAGAGAGGTGGGAGAGAGAAAGGTGGGAGAGAGAGAAAGCAGTGGAAGAGAGAGAGGGTGGGAAAGAGTGAAAGGGAGAGAGGTGGGAGACAGAGAGGGAAAGGTTGGGGAGAAAAAAAGAGGCGGGAGAGAGAGGGGTGGACGAGAGCGAGAGGCGGTAGAGAGCCAAAGGTGGGAGAGAGAGAGCGAAAGGTAGAGAGAGAGGTGGGAGAAACAGAGGTAGGAGGGAGATAGGGAGAGGTGGGGGGAGAGAGGTAGGACAGAGAGAGGGAGAAAAGAGAGAGGTAGGAAAGAGAGAGAGGAAGAGAGGTGGGGGAGAGAGAGAGGTGGGAGAGATAGCTGTGAGAGAGAGAGGTGGTAGAGAGAGGTGGGAAAAAGAGGAGGGAGAGAGAAAGGTTGGAAAGAGAAAGGTGGGAGAGAGGGGGGAGATAGGTGGGAGAGAGAGGTGGGAGAGAGAGAGAGGTGGGAGAAAGAGAGAGGAGGGAGAGAGAAGTGGGAGAGACAGGTGAGAGAGAAAGGTGGGAGAGAGAGAGAGAGGTGCGAGAGAGATAGAGAAGTGGGAAAGAGAGAGAGGTGAGAGACACAAACACAGAGACAGACACACACACACAGACAGAGACAGGGAGAGGGAGGTGAGAAGGAGGTGGAAGAGAGAAAGGTGTGAGATAAAGTGAGGTGGGAGAAAGAGGAGAAAGAGAGAGAGAGGTGGGAGAGAGAGGTGGGAGAGAGGTGGAAGAGAGAGGGTAAGAGATGGGTGGGAGAGAGAGAGGTGGGAGAGAGAGGTGGGAGAGAGAGGTGGGAGAGAGAGAGGTTGGAGAAAGAGAGGTGGGAGAAAGAGAGGTGGCCGAGAGAGAGGGGATGAGAGAGAGGTGGGAGAGAGAGGTGGGGGAGAGAGAGGGGTAAGAGAGGGGGGAGAGAGGGAGAGGTGGAAGAGAGAGAGGTAAAGGAGAGAGGTGGAAGAGAGAGAGATGGGAGAAAGACAGACACATAGAGAGAGAGACACAGACAGAGACAAACAGACAGACAAGTGGGAGAGAGAGAGGTTGGAGACAGAGAGAGAGGGGTGGTAGAAAGAGAGTGAGGAATGGGAGAGAGAAGAGAGGAAGGTGGGAGAGAGAAGAGAGAGGTGGGAGAGAGGAGATAGAGACATGGGAGAGAGAAGAGAGAGGGGTGGGATAGAGTAGAGAGAGGTGGAAGAGAGAAGAGAGAGAGGTGGGATAGAGTAGAGAGAGAGAGGGGAGAAAGAGAGGTGGGAAGTGAGAGAGAGGTGGGAGAGAGACAGGTAGGCGAGGGAGAGAGGTTGGAGAGAGAGATGGGAGAGAGAGAAATAAGAGAGAGAGAAAGAGAGGTGTGAGAGAGAGAGGTGGGAGACATAGAGAGAGAAAGAGGTGGGCAATAGAAGAGAGGTGGACAATAGAAGAGAGAGGAGGGCAAGAGAAAAGACAGAGGTGGGCGAGAGAAGAGAGAGGTGGACGAGAGAAGAGAGAGGTGGGAGAGAGAAGAGAAAGAGGTGGGAGAGAGCGAGGTGGCAGAGAGAGAGTGGTGGGGGAGAGAGAGGTGAGAGAGAGAGGTGGGAGAGAGAGGTGGGAGAGAGAGGTGGGAGAGAGAGGTAGGAGAGAGGTGAGAGAGAGAGGGATGGGAGAGAGAGGTGGGAGAGGGAGAGGTGAGGGAGAGAAGAGAGAGGTGGGAAGAGAAGAGAGAGGTGGGAGAGAGAAAGATGTGGGAGAGAGAGGTAGGAGAGAGAGTTGGGAGAGAGAGGTAGGAGAGAGAGGTGAGAGAGAGAGAGGTGGGGGAGAGAAGAGAGAGGTGGGAAGACAAGAGAGAGGTGGAAGAGAGAAGAGAGAGAGGTGGGAGAGAGAGGTGGGAGAGAAGGAGAGAGGTGGGAGAGAGAGTTGAGAGAGAGAGAGATGGGAGATAGAGGTGGGAGAGAGAAAGTGGTGGGAGAAAGAGAGAGGTTGGAGAGAGAGAGAAAGAGTTGGGAGGCAGAGAGAGGTAGGAAAGAGAGAGGTGGGCAAGAAAAGAGAAAGGTGGGCGAGAGAAGAGAGATGTGGGAGAGAGAGAAGAGAGAGAGGTGGGAGAGAGAAGAGAGAGGTGAGAGAGAGAAGAGAGAGAGGTGGGAGAGCGAAGGGAAAGAGGTGGGAGAGAGAGATGTGAGAGAGAGTGCTTGGAGAGAGAGAGGTGGGAGAGCAAAAGGTGGGAGAGAGGGGTGGGAGAGAGAAGAGAGAGGTGGGAGAGAGAGAGGTGGGAGAGAGGTGAGAGAGAAAGAGGGTGGGTGGGAGAGAGAGGGGGAGAAAGGTGTGAGAGGGAGGTGGGAGAGAGAGGGGGAGAAGAGAGAAGTGGGAGAGAGAGAAGGGGAGAGAGAGAAAGAGGTGGGAGAGAGAGGTGGAGGAGAGATAAAGAGGTGGGAGAGAGAGAGTGTGGGAGAGAGAGAGAAAGGGAGAGAGAGAGAGGTGGAAGAGAGAGAGCGAGAGGTGGGGGAGAGAAAGAGGGGGTGGAGACAGAGGTAGGAGGGAAAGAGGGAGAGGTGGGGGAGAGAGAGGTAGGAGAGAGAGAGGCAGAGGTTGGGGAGAGAGAGGTAGGAGAGAGAGAGGTGGGAGAGAGAAAGAGAGGTGGGGGGAGAGAGGGGTGGGAGAGATATAGAGAGAGAGCTGTGTGAGAGAGAGAGGTGGTAGAGAGAGGTGGGAGAGAGATGTGGGAGGGAGAGGAGGGGGAAAGAGAGGTGGTAAAGAGAAAGGTGGGGGAGAAGGTGAGAGATAGATGGGGGAGAGAGGTGTGAGAAAGAGAGCTGGGAGAAAGAGAGAGAGGTGGGAGATACAGCTGGGAGAGAGAGAAGTGGGATAGAGAGACGTGGGAGAGAGAGCTTGAAGATAATGAGAAGTGGGAAAGAGAGAGGTGAGAGACACACACAGACAGAGACACACACACAGACAGAGACAGGGAGAGGGAGGAGAAAGAAAGAAGAGAAAGAGGAGAAAGGGAGAGAGAGGTGGAAAGAGAGGGGGAGGGAGATGCAGTAGAGAAAGAGGTGGGAGAGAAAGGTTGAAGAGAGAGAGGTGGGGGAGAGAAGTGGGAGAGAGGGAGGTTGGGGAGAGAGAGGGGGAAGAGATAGGGAGAGGTGAGAGAGATAGGTGGGAGAGAGAGGTGGGAGAGAGACAGACAGGAGGGAGAGAGGGGGGAGATAGAAAGACAGAGAGAGACAGACAGAGACAAACAGACAGACAAGTGGGAGAGAGAGAGAGGTTGGAGACAAAGAGAGAGGTGGGAGAAAGAGAGAGGGGTGGGAGAGAGAAGAGAGAGGTGGGAGAGAGAAGAGAGAGAACTGGGAGACAGGAGAGAGATGTGGGAGAGAGAAGAGAGAGGTGGGCGAGAGAAGAGAGAGGTGGGAGAGAGAAGAGAGAGGTGGGAGTGAGAAGGGAAAGAGGTGGGAGAGAGATGTGAGAGTGGTTGGAGAGAGAAAGGTGGGTGAGCGAAAGGTGGGTGAGAGAATAGAAAGAGGTGGGAGAGAGAGAGAGAGGTGGGAGAGAGTGGTGGGAGAGAGAGTGGTGGGACAGAGAGAGGTGGGGGAGAGAGAGGTGGGAAAGAGTAGAGAGAGGTTGGGGAAAGAAAAGAGGTGGGAGAGAGAGAGGTGGGGGAGAGAGAGGTGGGAGAAAGAGAGAGAGATGGGAGAGAGAGAGGTGGGAGAGAGAGAGTTGGGAGAAAGAGGTAGGACAGAGAAGTGGGAGAGAGAGGGGGAGAGAGAGGAGGGAGAGAGAAAGATGTGGGAGAGAGAAGGGGGTGGGGGAGAGAGAGAGGTGGGAGAAAGAGAGAGAGGTGGAGGAGAGAGAGAGGTGGGAGAAAGAGAGAGAGATGGGAGAGAGAGGTGGGAGAAAATGGTGGGAGAGTGGGAGAGAGGTGGGAGAGAGAGAGGTGTGAGAGAGAGAGAGGTGGGAGAGAGAAAAGAGAGTTGGGAGAGAGAAAGAGGTGGAGAGAGAGAAAGCGGTGGAAGAGAGAGAGGGTGGGAAAGATTGAAAGGGAGAGAGGTGGGAGACAGAGAGGGAAAGGTCGGGGAGAGAAAGAGAGGTGGGAGAGAGAGAGGTGGACGAGAGCGAAAGGCGGTAGAGAGCCAAAGGTGGGAGAGAGAGAGCGAAAGGTGGAGAGAGAAATGGGAGAAACAGAGGTAGGAGGGAGATAGGGAGAGGTGGGGGAGAGAAAGGTAGGAGAAAGAGAGGGAGAGGAGAGAGAGGTAGGAAAGAGAGAGAGGTGGGAGAGATAGCTGTGAGAGAGAGAGAGGTGGGAGAAAGAGAGAGATATGGGAGAGAGAGAGGTGAGAGAAAGAGCAACGTGAGAGAGAGAGGTGGGAGAGAGAGATGGGAGAAAGAGGTAGGACAGAGAGGTGGGAGAGAAAGGTGGGAGAGAGAGGTGGGAGAGAGAGAGGTGGGGGAGAGAAGAGAGAGGTGGGAAGAGAAGAGAGAGGTGGGAGAGAGAAAGACGTGGGAGAGAGAAGGGGGTGGGAGAGAGGTGTGAGAGAGAGTTGTGGGGGGAGAGAGGTGGAGGAGAGAGAGAGGTGGGATAAAGAGAGAGAGATAGGAGAGAGAGAGGTGGGAGAAAGAGGTGGGAGAGAGGGAGAGAGGTGGTAAAGAGAAGAGAGAGGTGGGAGAGAGAAAAGAGAGGTGGGAGAGAGAAAGGTGGGAGAGAGAGAAAGCAGTGGAAGAGAGAGAGGGTGGGAAAGAGTGAAAGGGAGAGAGGTGGGAGACAGAGAGGGAAAGGTTGGGGAGAAAAAAAGAGGCGGGAGAGAGAGGGGTGGACGAGAGCGAGAGGCGGTAGAGAGCCAAAGGTGGGAGAGAGAGAGCGAAAGGTAGAGAGAGAGGTGGGAGAAACAGAGGTAGGAGGGAGATAGGGAGAGGTGGGGGGAGAGAGGTAGGACAGAGAGAGGGAGAAAAGAGAGAGGTAGGAAAGAGAGAGAGGAAGAGAGGTGGGGGAGAGAGAGAGGTGGGAGAGATAGCTGTGAGAGAGAGAGGTGGTAGAGAGAGGTGGGAAAAAGAGGAGGGAGAGAGAAAGGTTGGAAAGAGAAAGGTGGGAGAGAGGGGGGAGATAGGTGGGAGAGAGAGGTGGGAGAGAGAGAGAGGTGGGAGAAAGAGAGAGGAGGGAGAGAGAAGTGGGAGAGACAGGTGAGAGAGAAAGGTGGGAGAGAGAGAGAGAGGTGCGAGAGAGATAGAGAAGTGGGAAAGAGAGAGAGGTGAGAGACACAAACACAGAGACAGACACACACACACAGACAGAGACAGGGAGAGGGAGGTGAGAAGGAGGTGGAAGAGAGAAAGGTGTGAGATAAAGTGAGGTGGGAGAAAGAGGAGAAAGAGAGAGAGAGGTGGGAGAGAGAGGTGGGAGAGAGGTGGAAGAGAGAGGGTAAGAGATGGGTGGGAGAGAGAGAGGTGGGAGAGAGAGGTGGGAGAGAGAGGTGGGAGAGAGAGAGGTTGGAGAAAGAGAGGTGGGAGAAAGAGAGGTGGCCGAGAGAGAGGGGATGAGAGAGAGGTGGGAGAGAGAGGTGGGGGAGAGAGAGGGGTAAGAGAGGGGGGAGAGAGGGAGAGGTGGAAGAGAGAGAGGTAAAGGAGAGAGGTGGAAGAGAGAGAGATGGGAGAAAGACAGACACATAGAGAGAGAGACACAGACAGAGACAAACAGACAGACAAGTGGGAGAGAGAGAGGTTGGAGACAGAGAGAGAGGGGTGGTAGAAAGAGAGTGAGGAATGGGAGAGAGAAGAGAGGAAGGTGGGAGAGAGAAGAGAGAGGTGGGAGAGAGGAGATAGAGACATGGGAGAGAGAAGAGAGAGGGGTGGGATAGAGTAGAGAGAGGTGGAAGAGAGAAGAGAGAGAGGTGGGATAGAGTAGAGAGAGAGAGGGGAGAAAGAGAGGTGGGAAGTGAGAGAGAGGTGGGAGAGAGACAGGTAGGCGAGGGAGAGAGGTTGGAGAGAGAGATGGGAGAGAGAGAAATAAGAGAGAGAGAAAGAGAGGTGTGAGAGAGAGAGGTGGGAGACATAGAGAGAGAAAGAGGTGGGCAATAGAAGAGAGGTGGACAATAGAAGAGAGAGGAGGGCAAGAGAAAAGACAGAGGTGGGCGAGAGAAGAGAGAGGTGGACGAGAGAAGAGAGAGGTGGGAGAGAGAAGAGAAAGAGGTGGGAGAGAGCGAGGTGGCAGAGAGAGAGTGGTGGGGGAGAGAGAGGTGAGAGAGAGAGGTGGGAGAGAGAGGTGGGAGAGAGAGGTGGGAGAGAGAGGTAGGAGAGAGGTGAGAGAGAGAGGGATGGGAGAGAGAGGTGGGAGAGGGAGAGGTGAGGGAGAGAAGAGAGAGGTGGGAAGAGAAGAGAGAGGTGGGAGAGAGAAAGATGTGGGAGAGAGAGGTAGGAGAGAGAGTTGGGAGAGAGAGGTAGGAGAGAGAGGTGAGAGAGAGAGAGGTGGGGGAGAGAAGAGAGAGGTGGGAAGACAAGAGAGAGGTGGAAGAGAGAAGAGAGAGAGGTGGGAGAGAGAGGTGGGAGAGAAGGAGAGAGGTGGGAGAGAGAGTTGAGAGAGAGAGAGATGGGAGATAGAGGTGGGAGAGAGAAAGTGGTGGGAGAAAGAGAGAGGTTGGAGAGAGAGAGAAAGAGTTGGGAGGCAGAGAGAGGTAGGAAAGAGAGAGGTGGGCAAGAAAAGAGAAAGGTGGGCGAGAGAAGAGAGATGTGGGAGAGAGAGAAGAGAGAGAGGTGGGAGAGAGAAGAGAGAGGTGAGAGAGAGAAGAGAGAGAGTGAGAGCGAGGAAAGAGGTGGAGAGGAGGAAGAGGTGGGAGAGAGATGAGAGAGAGTGCTTGGAGAGAGAGAGGTGGGAGAGCAAAAGGTGGGAGAGAGGGGTGGGAGAGAGAAGAGAGAGGTGGGAGAGAGAGAGTGGGAGAGAGGTGAGAGAGAAAGAGGGTGGGTGGAGAGAGAGGGGGAGAAAGGTGTGAGAGGGAGGTGGGAGAGAGAGGGGGAGAAGAGAGAGAAGTGGAGAGAGAGAGAAGGGGAGAGAGAGAAAGAGGTGGGAGAGAGAGGTGGAGGAGAGATAAAGAGGTGGGAGAGAGAGAGTGTGTGGGAGAGAGAGAGAAAGGGAGAGAGAGAGAGGTGGAAGAGAGAGAGCGAGAGGTGGTGGTGGAGAGAAAGAGGGGGTGGAGACAGAGGTAGGAGGGAAAGAGGGAGAGGTGGGGGAGAGAGAGGTAGGAGAGAGAGAGGCAGAGGTTGGGGAGAGAGAGGTAGGAGAGAGAGAGGTGGGAGAGAGAAAGAGAGGTGGGGAGGGGGAGAGAGGGGTGGGAGAGATATAGAGAGAGAGCTGTGTGAGAGAGAGAGGTGGTTAGAGAGAGGTGGGAGAGAGATGTGGGAGGGAGAGGAGGAGGGGGAAAGAGGTGTAAAGAGAAAGGTGGGGGAGAAGGTGAGAGATAGATGGGGGAGAGAGGTGTGAGAAAGAGAGCTGGGAGAAAGAGAGAGAGGTGGGAGATACAGCTGGAGAGAGAGAGAAGTGGGATAGAGAGACGTGGGAGAGAGAGCTTGAAGATAATGAGAAGTGGGAAAGAGAGAGGTGAGAGACACACACAGACAGAGACACACACACAGACAGAGACAGGGAGAGGGAGGAGAGAAAGAAAGAAGAGAAGAGGAGAAAGGGAGAGAGAGGTGGAAAGAGAGGGGGGAGGGAGATGCAGTAGAGAGAGAAAGAGGTGGGAGAGAAAGGTTGAAGAGAGAGAGGTGGGGGAGAGAAGTGGGAGAGAGGGAGGTTGGGGAGAGAGAGGGGGAAGAGATAGGGAGAGGTGAGAGAGATAGGTGGGAGAGAGAGGTGGGAGAGAGACAGACAGGAGGGAGAGAGGGGGGAGATAGAAAGACAGAGAGAGACAGACAGAGACAAACAGACAGACAAGTGGGAGAGAGAGAGAGGTTGGAGACAAAGAGAGAGGTGGGAGAAAGAGAGAGGGGTGGGAGAGAGAAGAGAGAGGTGGGAGAGAGAAGAAGAGAGAACTGGGAGACAGGAGAGAGATGTGGGAGAGAGAAGAGAGAGGTGGGCGAGAGAAGAGAGAGGTGGGAGAGAGAAGAGAGAGGTGGGAGTGAGAAGGGAAAGAGGTGGGAGAGAGATGTGAGAGTGGTTGGAGAGAGAAAGGTGGGTGAGCGAAAGGTGGGGTGAGAGAATAGAAAGAGGTGGGAGAGAGAGAGAGAGGTGGGAGAGAGTGGTGGGAGAGAGAGTGGTGGGACAGAGAGAGGTGGGGGAGAGAGAGGTGGGAAAGAGTAGAGAGAGGTTGGGGAAAGAAAGAGGTGGAGAGAGAGAGGTGGGGGAGAGAGAGGTGGAGAAAGAGAGAGAGATGGGAGAGAGAGAGAGGTGGGAGAGAGAGAGTTGGAGAAAGAGGTAGGACAGAGAAGTGGGAGAGAGAGGGGGAGAGAGAGGAGGAGGAGAGAGAAAGATGTGGGAGAGAGAGAAGGGGGTGGGGGAGAGAGAGAGAGGTGGGAGAAAGAGAGAGAGGTGGAGGAGAGAGAGAGGTGGCGAGAAAGAGAGAGAGATGGGAGAGAGAGGTGGGAGAAAAATGGTGGGAGA